>NW_021145947.1:28560-50000 GCF_002837175.3 Physeter macrocephalus | reverse complement strand
GATCACGGGAACCGGAACAAGAGGTAAGATGTGGCTGGCGCTCAGCCCCTCCTGGGCTTTGAGAAACCAAACTGAGGCCAGCCCTGGCCTTCCAACCAACTCAAGAGACTCGGGAAATACCAGGAAATGTCAGAGATCTCCAAACCGTCCTCTTTGAGGGTAAGGAACAAACGCTCACTTGTGTGTACCCAGCTCTCGCAAATTTATCAGGGACAAAACAGACACAAAGAAAAAGTAGGGGAAAAAAATAAAGAGTGGCAGTAAAAATAGTATTTTATTCCACCCCCTCCCCCCTCCCTCCCCCCACAACCCCCAGTACACTTTTCCCCTCTCGTTCCCACAGCAACGTTACAATCAGAAAAAAATAAGTTTCGGGGAGTGGGATTTGGGGGGGTACGGGTAAAAACAGTCAAATCACAATAGGAATTTTTCAAAATAGGTTATTCCACTTAGTCATCGTCTTCTCCCTCATCTTCAGGTTCTCGTTTTCGCTTCTGACCCCTTTCTTCTTCTGGAAGAGTAAGGAAAAGGCATTTAGATTAAACATGGATCTCGCCTCCTACTCAACCCAGGACAGTTTTGTTTTTAATCTTTGAAAGAGGTTGAAGTTTGAGGGTTTGCTTCTTCTCTTTTAATTAGAATTACCAAATCCATTTTACTCCTAACTCAGAAGCCTGCTGTTCTCAGCTCTCTGGCTCATCACAAGAGTGACATCAGAGTCTTCTTCGGACAGCGAAGCCCACCACCATCTGTGAAGAGGGAACAGGGGACGGGAGACAGGGAAGATCCCCCGACCACGGCCAAAATACGCCTTTAGGTTGCTATTTACAAACCAGGGCGCTGGCTGCCTTTCGCGGGCCCAAGAAATGCGGAGATCACGGGAACCGGAACAAGAGGTAAGATGTGGCTGGCGCTCAGCCCCTCCTGGGCTTTGAGAAACCAAACTGAGGCCAGCCCTGGCCTTCCAACCAACTCAAGAGACTCGGGAAATACCAGGAAATGTCAGAGATCTCCAAACCGTCCTCTTTGAGGGTAAGGAACAAACGCTCACTTGTGTGTACCCAGCTCTCGCAAATTTATCAGGGACAAAACAGACACAAAGAAAAAGTAGGGGAAAAAAATAAAGAGTGGCAGTAAAAATAGTATTTTATTCCACCCCCTCCCCCCTCCCTCCCCCCACAACCCCCAGTACACTTTTCCCCTCTCGTTCCCACAGCAACGTTACAATCAGAAAAAAATAAGTTTCGGGGAGTGGGATTTGGGGGGGTACGGGTAAAAACAGTCAAATCACAATAGGAATTTTTCAAAATAGGTTATTCCACTTAGTCATCGTCTTCTCCCTCATCTTCAGGTTCTCGTTTTCGCTTCTGACCCCTTTCTTCTTCTGGAAGAGTAAGGAAAAGGCATTTAGATTAAACATGGATCTCGCCTCCTACTCAACCCCCCCCCCGCTGAGAAAGCAGGGGACCGTACGTCTAGGACGCTTTGCCAACCCTGGCAAACCGAGGCCAGGTCCTCAGGACCCAGGCCACCTACTGTCAACTGAGGGGGCCAGCCTGCTACCCGCGGAGAGTAAAATCGCTGCCGTACCACCAAGCTCCTCTTCATCTTCCTCATCGTCTACTTCCCCATCGTTATAACCTTCCTCATCCTCCTAGGAGAGAAGATGGACACCGGACATTAGGAAAGCCCCGACCGCGGGACACGTGGAAGATGCCACTTTCCCCGACACTGAGCTCAGAAAGGTGGGGGCCGCCCCCAGCCCCTCAGAGCTCCCACGGACCTGCTTCGCACCGGTGAACCTAAAACAGAGGTTCTTTTATATCAAGGACCCCCTTTAAGAATCTGTAGAAAGTTTTGAACCCCTTCCCTAGAAAATACCCACAATACACAAAATATCTGCAAACAATGTCAGCAGAGGGGGGTGGATTCTATCCCCCGTTAAGAATTCCTGACCTGAAGTCCCTATAACTCAGGCAGCTCCGCAGTATGCCCTCCTAGGGGAACAAGTTTCCCAGCCGACTCTCCATCGTGTGAAGTAGGCCGAGCTTTCATCTGTCCTCACTCTAGTTTTGGCTTCAAGAGAAGACCCCAGTCCAGACCCCAGTCTGTGGGTGAGTGCAGCCCCTTCACCGTCTTGCAAACTTGGGTCACTTGGAGGGAGGAAAAATACAGTTCTCACCCCCTGCCCAGGACATCACTCCCAGCTCCATGAGATTCAGCAAGGGGTGTGAATTCAACCTCAACACAGGACCACGCTTCACGCTGCTCCAGTAGATCCAGGCTAGTTGAATCTCTGCATGAACACTGTTCCTAAAGTACCAGGCAGCCCATTGTTTAATAAGAACTCGGCGATAGACTTCTTTTTGTCAAGGGAAATATCCTTTTATAATGTCACCAAATAGTTCCTTAATCAGTCTGTTTGCTAAGACTGTGTGTGTGTGTGTGTGTGTGTGCGCGCGCGCGCGCTCTCCTTTACTGGAAGCTGGAAATTTGCAGATAGTCAATGAGATTGCCAAAAACACCCTCTACATGTTGGCGGCTCCTGACGGGAAGGGCAAGACGAAAAATCCATTAGCCAACATGACTTATTGCCCTCTTCTGGGGGGGGCCTATTTTGCTAGGTCTCTATTTTTTAAATACACACTATTCTTCAGAGGTCAGCCTAGCAGCCTACACCTGGGGAGAAGAGACACCCAGCAGCACAACTTGACGGGAACCAAGCCTATCTCACCAGCTTTCTCACTAACCCCGACCTGCCTCTCCCCACCTTGTGGGGGGCTGGCTGGGAGATCCCGCCTGAGCAGGTCTGTGTGGCAGACAGGTATCTGTGCCCTTGATGGAGAGAGACAGGGAACTGGGGGAGAAGGCAGGTACCTTGTCCATGCTGTCATCATTTTAAACCTCTCTCGGTCTAAGTTTTGCAATTAGTGAGAGTTGATTTAGAAATCTGAAAAGCCAGGGAAAATGACTCTGCTATAGAAAGACTCAGAACATCCAAACACAAAACCCAGCACACAGAGCCAAGCCAGCACACAGAGCCGGGACCCTGGAGAAGGGTGTGAAAGCCTAAAATAGTAAGTGGTCAAACACGCCCTGTCCTTAAACATTTTACTTACAAATTATTTTATCCTCTTAAGCCAGTGAGTAGATCCCTTATTTACAACCCAGCTGTAAAAATGACACCTATTGTACAGATGAAGAAATAGGCTCAGAAGGTCAAGGAACTTGTCCAGGGACACACAGCTAGCAAGTGGTAGAAGCTGGGATACACCATGTCACAGACACATCCCAGACCTTGTTAAAAAATGATGCCAGCCAGTGTGTTTGGATAATGGCACTATCCACTGTGTACAGGGGACCCTTGTCACCCTCTGATGTGGAATCCAGCAGTGTCTTATCCTATTACCCACCAGTTCAAGGCAGTCTTTGATTTTCCCTAGCACACTGTAAGTGCTCACTGAATATCTGAATTAACGTACTAATGCAAAAAGGTAGAAAAAGGGGATGTGGATTCTACAAGAAATAATTTTCATGTGGAAACAAGTGCCAGGCTTGCCCCAGCAGATGAATCCCCTCCCTCTTTCTTTTCCAGGGCCAGCTAGCTGCAAGGCTTGCCTCTCCCAAACCAACGCAGTAACAGGCCCTGAAGTGGGTTCAGTTCCCAGTCAGGGCTCCCGGCTGCCAAGGCGGATCACTGAGGCAGTTAGTGGGACTGACTCAGAGGCAGCAGAGCGAGTAAGGGGGGCTCTGAGAGACGGTTCCCGGCCCAGCCCAACCTCTCACCTCTTCCTCTCCACTCACATCCTCCTCTTCACCTTCCTCCTCCTCCTCCTCGTCCTCCTCATCTTCCACTACCTGAGCATCTTCATCGTACTCTTCCTCTGTGCAGTGGGAATGGGGACAAGAACAAACTGGTGGTGAGCTGGCCCTCCCGCACCCCAGCACAGGCCCAGGGCCTGGCACCAGAGGTGCGGTCCTGTGTGGGGCCCACGACTCTCCTACGCCCGTCCAGGCCCACAGCCTGGATGCTCTAATGTGACTGAACACATCCTAAAGTAACCCAAAAGATAAGCATCCTAAAATGATCCCAAAGGTAAGCCCTCCTCCCAAGTATTACGAAAACAAAAGATCTCTCGTGGAGGCTGAGATGGGAGAGAAAATGCCGGATCCGAGAACCAAGTTACAGGCCTGGGACAGCTGAGAAGTCAATTCATTCACAAAGAGCATCTAGCCAAACTCGCTGCTCTAAAGGTGAGGAAACTGAGTCCCAGAGGGGGAGAAGTGAGTTGTTCAAGGTCACACCTGGAGTTAGCTGCAGATCTGGGCCTAGAAGCCTGGTCTCAGGGCTCCAGTCCTGGGACCTTTCTGTCCCATCACAAGATGGAACAAACTAAGGCAAACAGGGTGTCTGAATCCCTTGTAAAACACTCCCACCTAACAAGGGAAAAGCACTCTTACATCTGAATTATTCAAGCAAGGTCTCAACCCTCAACTTTACTCTGGCCACAAAGACCTGCAGGGAAGCCGCACTGAGCTGGCAGCGTGGGAAGGAAATGCGAGGCTCTCCTTCCTTTTCCTTCTTTCCTTCCTGTGGTCCCTGACTGCTCACCGCACCACCAGGGAGCCCAACGTGCTGCCCCTGCAGCCTCCTCTGCTTCCTGGGCCCCTGGGGCTCCTGAGTCCTCACACCCCAGGTCCTACCATGTGGTCCTGTGGGCGGCAGTCACCTGGGGGCCCCACGACCTCTCCACCCGTGACCTCATCTCCACTACCGGACCCTAGATGGAGAGAGGGGACCCTCAGGCCACACCCCAACTTCCTCCATCCGCTCATCCCCTCCCTGGAAGAGTATCTGAGTCCAGCACCACACTATAGAGAGACACTGTAGGATCTCATTTTCAGGGGGACTTTGGAAAAGGGGAAAAAATTGAAGGAAGACTCAGATGGTTTTTAAGGAGTTATTATGCAGTTGGAGAACCTCAGGATGTTTCTCTGGGGCTCAGGCCCTGTTATTTTAGGGGCGTCAATCAATGAGACAGACCAGGGAAACAGTAAACAGAGCAGACAGCCCACTCCCCTCCACAGCTCTAGAAAGAGGTCGATAGCCCTCGGGGGCCAGTGGGGGCCCCCTGACACACAGCCCGCCCCCCATAAAGCCTGGCCTGGCCTCTCCCTGGCGCCACCCACCGTCCTCATCCTCCTCGTCATCCTCCAGGCCCTCCACGTAGCCCTCAGCGTCCGAGTCGGGGGCCTCCTTGTCGTCCCGATCGTAGCCATCGAGATACGTGAGCTGAGGAAGGAGCTTGAACACGTTTTCTCGGTAGTCGTTCAGGTTGGTCACCTCGCAATTGAAAAGGTCTAAGCTCTTGAGGTTTTCTAACTTTTTCTGCAAGCAAACAACAAAGTTGACAGTGAGTGGTGTGGGAGGCGGGGTGGGGAGACAGAGGGGGTGATGTGAGACGGCGTGCAGAGCTCCAGGCTCACAGGTGATGAGCACACTCTGGTTTGGCTCTGCTCGGCCGTGTCAGCCCTGGCTGGGGGGGGCCTCATGTTCATTCACATGGAAGATGGGAAGTTGGACTTGAGGATCTTCGAAGGCTCATCCGATGCCAACACTTTTATTCTGCAATTACAGTTCTTGCCGTAACAGTGACGCACCTGAAATTAACCCGGGGCTCTCTTGGTGCATATGCAAAGAGCTTTGCTGCCTGCCCCTGTGACTAAGGAGCCAGAGAGGAACTGAAAAGGCCACAGGAACTAACAAACTACCTCCTTCTATGAATAATAATAATAATAATAATAATGGCAATTAATATAGCACTTTATGGATTAACTCAATTTATCCTCATGACCCCGATAAGGCAGAAATAATTATTAGTTCATTTTACAGACAAGGAAGTAGAGGGCAGAGAATTGCGATTTGATCAGGCAGCCCAACTTCAGACCTGTGCTCTTACTCTTTGCCTGTCAAAAAGGACAAGAGAAAAACCAATGAAGCATCCAGATTCTGTCCATAGTACTTAACACAATTTGCTTTATCAAAGCTTTATATATCGATGGGTTCTAGGCCCATATTATACCCACTTGGTGGCTGGAATCTGAGGCCCAGGAAGCAAAAGGGTCATACATCTAGCAAGAAACAGCTGCCTCCTGACTTCCTACCTCACACGTCTTCAAGGCACAAGTAGCCCGCCCCGGGCCAAGTTCCTGTTCTAGTGGGGCCAGGCATAACTGGTGATTACAGCTACTGTCCCTCAGGGTCAATGTCAGGAATCAGGCTGCTCTCTTGAGATTTCGTGACTGAGACCCGGTCATTCTCAGCAGAGGGTCAAGGGCAGGGAAGGAGTCCGAGCTGCGGACTGGGTGGGTGAGGCCAGCATCCCCCAACCAAAGGCAGTTTCCCCACCCTCAGAAGTGAGTAAAACACATTAATCACAACCATGTGTGGTCTAAAATACACATATACAGAACTTCAAAGATTTTTTCCTCTTATAATGAAATTATGAATCAAGGCTTCCAGGTAGATCAAAATAGTTTTGCTTTCCCCAAGCAAATTGGTGGAAGACCTGAAAGAAAGTTCTACGGGAAGCATAGTCTAGTAGTTGACCCCATGCCACAGATGAGCAGGTAAAGTCTGAGTTGGGAGGAGAAATGCCAGCTTCCCATTCTGCCACACTGGCCCATCAACCTGCCCTTCAAGTATCCACGAAGGGCAAGGAATGCTTTTTGGACAAGAACACAAACTGAGAGACGCCCCAGCTGCCACTCTATATACCCAGAAAAGGGAAATGTGGCAAACTTGGCCAAATATCCTCATGGCCTTTCCCTGATTCTAAGGTGCATGGCTTATGAAGTAATTCTTATGTATATATTTACAATAAGTGTTAATTTAATGTGGTAGTTTTTTCTACATTTCAAAAAAGCTATCATGAATCAGTGATACATCTTACAGTTGACTTCCTTGAAGTCAAGGGAATACAGTCATTCAGATCTGGGTAATGTAGAAACTGTTATTCTAACCATGACCTGCCCCTTTCTAGCTAGTGAATCATGAAGTTTGGGGTGTGCTCAGCTCTATGCGGACCAGCAGAGGAGGAAATGCGGCCCAGATCTCTGAGTCCCTGGTCACCATCACACCCAGGACTGGTGACCAGGGTCCCTCTTCTCTATGCCCCACAGAGGAAGGCCTGCATGGGGCTCCCGTGCCACACAGCTCTCTGTCATCCGAGGGGGCCTGTGTCAGGACCGACCCACCTCCCACGGTTCAGAGGTGCTAGACTCTGGCCATGACCCAAGGAGAAAGCAGGTGACCACCTCCAGGGTCAGCTTAACTCCCGGATGGCTCCTCTCTCCCCAGTGAAGGGCACAAGCCCTGCTCTAAGCCTAAAGAAATGACAGCTCAGGTTTCCAAAGCTGAGCAGAAACTGTAAGAGGAAAAGCACTAGACCAGAAATTGAGACCTGGGTCCTATAGCATCCTTCACACCCTGATGCCCATTCTAACTGTGTGACCCTGGTCAAGCTCTTTAACTTCTCTAGGCCTCAGTTTCTCTACGGACGAAGCAGAAGTAGGAGCCCCGACTCTATCTCATGGCACACAATTAGAGTAAAAACAAAAAAGCATGTTATACAAATGTAAAAGTAGTATTCCCTGATATCAATCCCTCCCCCCCCCAGTGGAGAGGGCAGGACCCCAGTGACTCACCAGTGGCTCTATTGTGCTGAGGTCTTTAATTTTGTTGCCACTTAAATTTAGATGCGTGAGGTTCGGACACTTTTCTGCCAATACTTCCAGGCCCCCTGAGATTCTGTTATCGCTTAGTTCAAGCTAAAGAGGCAGGGAGAGAAAAAAAGAAACGGCTTTTAAAATGAAGGCTCTGGGCTCAGGCGGCCGGCTCCCTGCAGACAGGCCAGGAACGGAGTTGGCTCAGGACCTGGCAGGCGTGCTAGGGCCCGCACCTGGCCTCCCCTTCAGTTACGCTCCCTCCGTGTGGAAAAATGACCCCCTCCTCCTCCCCAGCCCGGCCTCCCAAGCACACACGCTCCTCCGCTCTATTTACCTTCTTAAGTTTGTTTAACTTTGGTAAGTTTGCGACTGAGGTGAGGCCTACGTTGATTGTACTCAAGAACTCCAGTTCTTCAAATTCATCTGTGAGGCCTTCGATTTTGCCTTCATTTGACCGACAGTTGTCCAGGACAAGCTCTTTCACCTGGAAAGGGAAGGAGGGCGTGAACCAACTGGGAGAGGAATCGGGGCTGAGGCCGGGGTAGGGGTAGGGCAGGAGGCAGGCCAGGAAGCATCGCAGCACCAGCGCCCACCCTGATCCTTCTGCCTTTACCAATGCTGGGGGGATCGAGGAGAGAGAGCGCTGCGGTGAACGGAGCTGCAGAACCAGGGGGCCCCTCAGGACAGGAGCCTCGGCTGGACTGGAGAAGACAAACCCAATAAGCCCCGCTGCTGTCGGCAAGGCTGGGGGCGGTGTCTCGTTCCAACCCTACCGCCACACCTCAGCCCCCAGCTCCCCACTGTACCAGCCATAACACTGTTGGCAACCTCTCGGCCTTGCCATTCCATCAGAGCCCCTCTCCCAGAGCCCACCACGGCCCAGCCCGACCGTCTTACTGAGGCCAGCTACCTACGACTTCGCCTCCTCAGCCCCCCGCGGGCCTTTCACCTCCATGTGTCCGTGGACGGCTCCCAGGACGTACCCGTCTGCTTGCATTCGTACCTGCCCCTGCCACCACGGTCAGAGCCTGCCCATCCGGCCTGGCGTTCACCACTTGGCCCCACTGCAAGGGTCACAGACCAGGGACCCCTCCAACTCTCCATCCTCTAGACCAGTGCTGTCCACCAGAACCAAGAGAACTTCCTGTGACAATGGAAACCCATTTAAGAGAAGAGCCACTAGCCACATGTGGCCGCCGAGGTGAGACTGAGGAACTAAGTTTTAAATTATGGAAACCCATTTAAGAGAAGAGCCACTAGCCACATGTGGCCGCCGAGGTGAGACTGAGGAACTAAGTTTTAAATTTTATTTAGTTTTTTTTTTTTTTTTTGGCCACACCGCACAGCATGTGGGATCTCAGTTCCCCAACCAGGGGTCAAACCAGTGGAAGTGCAGAGTCTTAACCACTGGACTGCCAGGGAGTCCCAAATTTATTTAGTTTTAATCAATATAAGTGTAAAGAGACACATGTAAATTACCATATGGAATATCATGGCTATGGACTTTGCTCTTCAGGGTCCTGGGAGTAGATGTGGAAGGAGAGAATGGATATCCACAAACCCAGGATGGACCCACATAGAAATGCTGAGGTTGGCAAAGTCCAAAAGTTAGTCTTTGGAGGCCCTGTGGCCCTGCCTGCCCCCCCCAACTCCCTGGAGGTGGTTTCACCCTATTAGAGTTCTTAGATTCCCCTCTCTTCTCTTCTTACCCCAAATTTGGGCCCTAAATCCTTATTTCAAATGAGATAGAAAGAACTGATAAAGAGCTACCGTCTCATTGTGTTGTTAAAAGGCAGACCTGGCTGCAGGTTCCAGCGCAGATGGTAGGGAGACAGGCTGAGGAAGAGTCCTCAGGTCTCAGGCCTGAAATGACCCAGGGGAGTCAGCAAGGGACGCCAGGCTGCCTGGCCCTCCAGACAGATGCCCAGAGTTATCCACTCCTGTCCTGAGCTGATAGGGGGCTGCTCCCTGGCCTTCCAGGGCTGGCAGGCACCTTAAAGGTGATCCCTCCTGGCTGCACTTGGTGCTTGACACAGCATCTCCACGTGCCCCCTCCCTGCAGCCTCCAGGAAACATGTACTGACGTCACCTGGATATGACGCCTCCCTGGGACTTCCACCCACAGGTTCGGATTTCTCACCCATGGGTCACTCGGTACAGCCCCGTCCTTCTCCATAGCAGCCCTGCATTGTCATTCCCTGTTGAGAGGCAGGGGGCAGGCTTTTCTCCTCCTAGATAAGCAGACAGGCCTATTCTAAGCAGTCCCTGTCTAGGGCTGCTCCCTGCCTCTCAGCAGGCCCATTTGCCCAGCTTCTTCCTGCGCGGCCCAGGATGACTGTCTGTCTCAGTGGTCCTCCTACTCGGGCATCACTGGGCCAACTTGGGGGAACAGCATCCACAGCAGGCTGCTGTGCCCCTCCTCAGTCCACCCTTGCCAGTGGTCAGACCAGGAGAGCTCGGGGCATGTCTGGGCCACAGCACCCTGTAGTTGCCCTGCCTTCTTCTTCCCTGGTGGAGAGAGAGAGCAGGACAGCAGCAATTTGCCAGGAGGGGCAAAGCCAGGCGAGGCAGCTCTCACCCAGAGCTAGCAAGCTCTCAGCTCAAGCACCAGCGCCAGGGCCCACCTTTCCCTTGGATCTGGGATGGGGGAAGTTAAGCTCTTTCCCACTCTCTCAGTCCCCAGGGGAGGGGATGTCCAGGTCAAGCCACCTTTCCCAAGGTCACTGAAAGTGTGCCTGGGAATAAATCCCATGAGGCCTTCTGCCCTAGGGCAGGAAATCAGTGTAGAGCCAGGAAACCAGGCCTTAGGGGAGCAGTGGTGGGAGATCAACTTTCCTGGGGGAGGGAGAGTCACATCCCCTTCATTTGCAGTTACTGCTGGGGTCACACAGCCACTGGAGTGGCTCCTCCAGTCACTCCATTCCTTGGAAGGCCCTGGGAATTCTTTAAGCTCCACCAAAGAAAGACAAATAAGAGAAGGGTTTCCAGTCCACCCTCAAAGATTTCAGACATGTGGTTTTCTACATGGGTCAAGGGCTTCTCCTCTTATGGCCATCAGCCAAGGAGGAGGCCTCAGTAACAGGGGGAGGCGGTGCTGTGGAGTCAAGGGAATTCCTCCTGGAGGTCGGCCTCTGTCCCAGAGAGGCACAATGCTGCCTGGGAATTCTACAGACAGACCCAAGGTTCCAGCCCCAGCTCCCAGCACCATGCCCAAACCGGTGGCCATTCCTCTCAGGGACAATATGCAAGCCACCACTACTAATGCTTTTATTAACAACAATCATGGGCTCTTTCCAGAGCCCTTAGCAGGCACACTCTTCACAGGCACTGTCTCATTTAACCCTCACAATCGCTCCACGGGGTGTTCCCCCATTTCAGCCACATCGGAACCACAGATCCTAAAGCCTCAGGAATGGGCATAGTAGGGTATCTAATGGACCCCGATGGTCAGTGTTGCCGCAAGATAAGGAGGGTTTCCCTGCTATTCCCAAGTGCAGGGCACAGGCTCTTGCAGACCCCCAACTGACCCTACAAGCTACCCTGACGGCACCTACACCCCCTTCGGCCCCTCTTCTGACTGTTCCACCGGCCGGGTGGGGGCCACTCTCAGGGGTCCCACCCTGGTTTACACCTCCTCGGTAACCAAAGCACAAAACTTAACCCAGCCCCCGTTCCAATGACACTGCAGTCAGTGGAGGAGGATCTGGAGAGGGGCCTGGGGGCCTGAGACCCCACTCTTCCCCAAGGAGAAAGAGGCTGCTTCCCATCACTCGGGAGGGAAAGCCTGTGGTGTCTGGAAGGCCAGGTGGCTGCTCCAGGTCTGTGGGGCCTCCGGGATCCCCATGGTTTCTGCATTTCCTTCCTGGCGGGGTTTCAGCAGAGTTTGGGGAGAGATCAAAGAGGGGAGGGGTGGGCTGAGGCTTACGCCAGAGAGGCCAAACCACATCGGGGGAAACCCACTGCCTCTCTGTGGGGTGATGAGTCACATCGGGGATGGCAAGTAAGCAGCCCGTGAAGTGTCTGTAATGTACCAAACAGGAAAAAACAAAAACTCCAGCCCAAGAGCTGACCTGTGGAAGGTATTCTGTCCACCCTCTGTTCCACCTGCTTCCACACAGGGCCATGCTTTCTTACAGCTCCAGGGCAGGCTAACGTGTTTCAAAACGTCCAACCCACCCCAACCTTCCTTAAACTGACTTTGAAATCCTGCTGCAATTCCAGCCCGCTTCCTCCCATCTCTGTTCGCTGCTGCTGCAAACCCTTCCATGTGAAGGGAACATCCCTTTTACATCCAGGGTGTATTCTGCTTAAAAAAGAAAAAAAAAAAATGTGAGGCCCATTCTCCCCGCCAAACCATGGGTGTGAGCTAAGTGCAAAGTTAAAATTAAACTGAAAATTTGTACTTTGGGTTTAGACTCTCTCCCAACTCCACTGGCCGTTTAAAAATATCCGCATGCGGTTACTCTCTCCAGAACCCAAAACTGGAATTACTCTGCTTGTATCAGGAACTTTTCAATCACCCCAAAAACCCTCCACAGGATCCTTTGCTTCAATCCTCCAGCGTTAACAAACCCAAGAAGTGCCTGCATATTCATACTCAGCGCCCACCCCCCATCCTCCCCCCCGGAGATATTAGTGGGGAGGTACTGAAGTTTCCCAAGAAACCAGACTGCGTGGCTCTGGCATTTCCTGAAAAACTAGTCCTCAAAGCGAGGACGCAGCAGTCATTTCTCACCAAGGGGAGCTGAACTGTCCGTGATAAACACGAACACATTATTACTCTAAGGAACAACCCGTTGCTTGTTTCAAAACTGTGAAATCTTGTCTTTACAGATCTCTCACATTTGACCATTCCCCTCTACTGCCGGCACTGCAGGCCTGGTCACAGTCATCTAAGTCATGCTAAGTCTGCTTCTGTTTCCAAATGGGGTCCATGTAACAGTGGGAATGCTGGACTACTGGGAATAGGCCCCCACCCGGAGGCCAAGGCCTGGCTGGCTGAACGACTCTGACTCGAAGAAAGGGGAGGATATCTGTTTAACCTATAAAGTGCAAACTCTGGCCTAGAAAACATTCCTGGCTTCCCGCCGCCTCTGGGAAAAAATTCAAGGTCCTAAACTGACCCAAGGAGGCCCTCCACTCTCGACCTCTCCCCACTTACTCCAATCTCATCGCCCCCTGCCCAGCTCTCACACTCGCCTACAGATCTAGTTAAGCCCGCCTCCCCAGGAAGCCTTCTGCACCCAGCTCTGAGCATCCCGGGGCACCGAGGGCAGCTGCCGCATGAATCATTTAATCGTGTATTAAGCATCCGATCCTCCTAGAGGTCAGGAACTGTCCTTCTCCGTAATCAGCCTAGCAGGGAGCGGACACCAGAGCAACTGCTTAACAAATGTTCCTGTTTATCGTGCCAGCCACAGCACTAGGTGCTGGGGCATACAGAGGGAGACAAAGCATCGTGACACTGCACCCAGTCCGATACACGTTGAACAAGCCCTCCTTTATTATAAACGATAACAACAACGTGTTCTCGTGTGTTTTGTGTCCCCCCAGGTGAGCATAAGCCCCAAGAGGAGGTAGGTCAATGGTGCACCCTCCTCTTGACCCGACCCAGTGGTCTGCACTCAGGTCTCTTGCCCGTAAGAAACCCCTCTCTCCACCCAGCAAGCTCCTGTGACACTGTCCATCTGAGCAGCTGAGGGGACACGGAGGTGACGGAGAGCCACAGCTGGGGTCCCTGCCAGCAAGAGGTGTGGTGGCGGGCTAGGAGGAGACAGACCCCTGGTAAACAACTATAGTCCACTGTGCCGTGAAGCAGGCCCAAGGCTGGGAACAGGGTGCATGCTTCACATGCCTCCACCCCGAGAGGATGGGCACACTAAGGACAGGCAGGAGGGACCCAGAAAGACCAAGAAAGGGGATGCACTATAGCAAAGCCAGGGCTGGCCAGATAATTTGCAGGGCCCAGTGCAAAATGAAAATGGGAGACCCCTTGCTCAAAAATTGTTAAGAATTCCCAGGCAGTGACAGGAGCTCGTTAAACCCAAGAGCAGGGAGGGACCTTCTAAGCATGGAGCCTGTGTGACCACACAGGTCACATGCCCATGAAGTTGGCCCTGATTTAAATGGACAGCTTGGGCCTAAAGCAGAGCCCTCTGAAGGCCAGAACCAGAGAGAAGGAAGCTCGAGAGGGCACTGCTCTTTATTTTTCCAGCACTTCCTGAGGCAATGTGGAGAGGTGGACAGAAGGCAGGCTCTGGAGTCGGACGCACCTGGCTCAAGTTCAAATTCCCCATTGCAAGCTCATCATCTCACCTCTCCTGAGCTTGTTTCCTCCAATGACAAGAGTGCCCACCACTTAGGGTTGGATTAGATGAAATAATGCACTTAGAGCATCCCCAGCTTGGAAAAAGCCACCTGCCTATTCCTCAATCCACGGCCTGTGGATTGAGTCAAGGCACAAGAATGGGAATCAAGGCAGGCCCGCAGCTCTGAGTCACCCCTGCTGCCCGCAAGGCTTCTTCATGGAACAGAAGCCTCTCTACGTTCTGGAGAGCTAAGATGGTGTGCCCAGAAGACACCCCCTGCTGGATTTTATACCTGCACCTTGTTTTGTTTAGTTTTTCCCACTAAACTCGAAGCCTGATCTTCTTTTCTTTCACCAAACAAGAATGTAATAAATATTTGTAGCTTTGGTTTCAACCTTGTCAGTCCCTGACCAATTTAGTTTTCAGGTCCCAGCCTTCCAACAGAAGACTTAAATCAGATTGACCCCGTGTTTTTTTGGTGCTCATGGGTTTTAAATAGGTCAGCTTTTAAATGGGCCATCCCCTGTTGCAGATCCCATTTCTAGCTCGAAGACCAACTGTCTGAGACACCGAGGCTGAGGGGAAATGGGCTTCTTTTCAGAGGTGCTCGATAGGAGTGATAGACACCTGTGGTTCTGTCCCTAAAATCTCTAGTTCTGCTTAACAGTCAGTGTGGCAAAACCTGCAAAAATCAGTCGGGTTCCACGGGGGAAAAGGCAGGCTCTGGGGGAAAAGTTGGACATTTCGAAAGCTTAGAAAGGCCTTCAGGATCATCTAGGTCAGTAACCCACAGTAAAAAATACATAAACACCTTGGCTCAGCACACATATGTTTTTGTGTGTGTATACACATACACACTGAAACAAAACTTACCCTATTACAATTACTCTTTTCTATTACGTCAAAAAATAATTAAAAAAAAAAATGTGACCCACAGTTTGCAAAATGCTGGTCTAGTTTAGCTCTCTTTTTCTAGAGGAAGAAGCAAGGTCCAGAGTTGGCCAAGAGCCCAGGAACCCCAAGCTGGGTAATTCTCCTGCCACACCACACCACACCACGCCACGCCGCTGCTCTGATCGGACATCACAGTCCCCAGTGGAAGACCGGGGAATCAACCACGTAGCTTTCGTGTGTCTGCTAATAGGAGGCTGTTCTGCAGCCTCAGTGGTAACTAAGACTCAGGTCTCCGTACCTCTTAAAGATCTTTCAAAATCTTAACTAAGGGGCAGGGTCCCACCTTACTTTAAAACAAACAAACAAAAAATCTCTCTAAGAAAAAAGCATCTGGGTCTCTGGATTTTGTTTGTTTCCTACAATAGAGCTCTGAAGGCACGGGTGGGAGCACATGGCGCGGGAAGTCGGTGACGCCATCCTTATTATTTTAGGGAACCATGGAAGGCAGGCCGAGGCTCGCTGCGGCGGTAATTAAGCTGTCGGCAGGGCCTGGGTAATAGGCTAAGCGCCGGCTGAGGGAGGGCCCGCATTAACATAAACCCTGTGACTGGCTCCCTCGCGGCCTGGAACCGGCTTCCTACCTCCTGCCCCAAGCATGGGGAGGACTTGGTTTCTGCCTCGCCAAAGACAGAGGAGCTGGTGCCACTGCAGATGCTTCTCTGGCCAGAACAGACTCAGGGCAGTAACCCCAGGACTGGCGCAATTGGTTTAGGACCTGGGCTTTGGGCTTATCAGATGGACCTGTTTAGCTAGTGAAGCCTGGCAAAGCTGGAAAGCAAATGTTACGCTTTTGCTTTCCTCCCCTTGAACCTCACTCCTCTCTTCCAGCCAGTCTAGATTCTACTCCACTTCAAGGACTTGTCAGTTCCATCTCCTGCAGGAAGCCTTCCCTGATTGCTCAGCTCTGCCCTAGCCCTGCCTGACTTAACAGCAGGTGAACAACTCCCAGAGCTGGAGAAAATAGGCCTGGAAGGCTGTCCGCGGGAAAGGAAGTGGGGAGGAGTCAAGCTGGGTCTGACTTTACCATGTGTGTGTGGTGGGGGTGACAGTGCAGTGGGGACAGGGAGAGATGAGGGTTTTGGAACTGGTGAATGACATGATCAAGCGAAAATCTAGCAGGCTGCATCTTCTAACTGGCGGTCCCTTGCTACCTTCAGCGGGTACTGGAAGGTGTGAGAAGGAGTTGGAAGCAGAATCCAGTGAAGGCGCAGTCCCAGCAGGCAGTGTTTGAACGGTGACCAGGGGGAGGAAGAGGGACAAGAAGTATGGAAGTTTGGTGCAAAGGATGCTCGTCAGGCAGTCTGATGACCTGGACTCTGGGCCCACTTTGCCACTAACTTGCGATGTGCCCCGGGGGAGTCACATCCACACTCTCTGGGCTTCTACAGTCCCCGAATCCGCACACTGGACAGACAGACACGAGATCCCTTCTAGTTTCAAAATTCTGTGGGTCCACCCACTTTTAGTCCTGCCCCACATCCAAACTCATTGTTCCCCAAAAGGAGGTGGGAGATTTTATGGGCGAGAGGAGCCCAGGATTCATCGTGTTGAGGGACGCCAAAAAGGAAATCTGGGCCGCCGGGCAATTATCCCGGATAATTACTGAAATGCAAAAATCAATCATGTAGCCTCTTAAAACACACCGGGATCATAAAAACAGCCCCCAGGGCTCAAGGTTTTGGGTTCCAAATGTGGGAGTCCGGCATCGCCCCATCTGATGTCTGCCACCTTACAGGACAGCTTGGAGCAGGTGTCTCAACACATGGGGTCCTACTGCCTGCTGTGCAATCCTGTTGTTCATAAAAAACCACACCATCCATGATGATCCAAGAGCCAGAGCACTGGCCCCATGCAACAGAAGAGCCCTGAGAAGAGTGAAGAGGAAGGCCCAGAGGGCAGAGGGGGTACATCCTGGGCAACCTTCCCAAAATGCTGTTTTGATCATGCCACGTCATGGCCCATCACTCCTTGTCCAAAAGCCTCTAACGGCCAAGGGAGTCAAGTGCCAAGTCCAGGGGAGAATTCCCAGCCCCCCGAACATCAATGTCCCCTGACTAAAACCCTGTGCCTCTTTTCAAGTTTTTCCCTGCCTCACCCCTCTGCCAGCCTCCCTGATTGGCAGCAAACACAGTGACACCACCTGGCATTTCTTCCCCACGTTACAGTTTACGAAGTGCTTCCCCATCACCTCAGTGAATCCACAGACAACTGGATCCCACCCCCTGGAAACCATCCCTGTCCACCTACCAGGGCCCTCAGAGAACCGTGGCTCGGTCACAGGATGCCTGGCAGTCTTTCGTCCTGTGGTCTCCCCTCCAAACACAGCCTTGCTATGGTCTGAGGTCTTGGTGTCCCCTGCTGGTGCCCTGCCCAGAGGGGCTGGCTAAGTGGTCAAACTGGACCAGGTCACTCAAGAGGAAAGGATGGAGCAGGGGAGGGCAATGGCTCTGACCCCTTACTCACTTTTGGAAGCAAAGCACTCCACTAACTCCACTCTCGGGCAAATCAACAAAACGATACAAAAACGGCTTCCTGGGCCCCCTGTCCCAGCTGCCCTGATATGGCTGATTTGGGTTCCTGAAATCCATTTCAGGGATTTGAGTCCAGCTGGGCTGGGACCACTTGTGGAAATCCCACCAGAGTCCTCGAGTCAGCAGGGTCTGAAGAGGACACAGCCCAGGGTCTCTGCCTTGGGTCTGGGGTGGATGTTGACAGCTACCCACTCGCCAGGGACCAAGTGGAAGAATGGTCTGCAAAACAGAAGTTAATTCATTTCCTCAGCTTCACCACACAGAGATCCATAGGCCAGCAGTTCATAGCCCCTACCCAGCCCAGGCGAACAGCACAGCCCATCTAAGAAGACACCATGCCTTCAGCCCCTGGCTGAGACACTTCCCACAGCCCTCGTATGGGCCCCTGCCGAATTCCAGTCGGCTTTAGAAAAGTGCTTCAGAGAACTAAAGGATCCCTCATCTCACCTCTAGGGAACCACTGGATCCAGTCCAGCTCCTCAGGCAACTCACAAAGCCAGGTGGAAACCAACACCGTGACTCACCCAAGGTCACACAGTTAGCCCTTTATGGAACCAAACCTTGGGCCATTTCTTAATCCTCTTAACTTAGGGTCCACACCCCAAAGTCACAGGCCTCTCCATGGTGAAAGGGAGTAGGAGAAAGAAAACAGCTGTTAGGAAAAGAGCCCCAGGACTGAACCCAGCCCTCCCCGCCGACCCCTGCCTGCCTCTCCACGCATCCCGGGAGGGCTGGCAGGGCAGAAGAGACCAGGGAGGGCTAAGAGGCCTCAGAGAAGAAACCCTCGACCTTGGCCTCCTTCCCTGCCACCTCTACCAAAATGACAGCCACACTGGCAATGACAGAAGCCGAGCAAACACCGTGGTACTGAAGCCCTCATGTCCAACCACCAATCGGAAACCGCTGATTTGGGCAGAAGAGGGAACCAATCATGCAAAAGAACCTAAAGCTGGGGACTGAAAGTTTTTTCTATCCAAGACCGCAAAACAAATTAGCCAAGGGTCACACATAAGAAGGAATTTAATCTCTTTCTCCCTTAGAGAAATGTGACATGTGCAGCTTGCCTTAGTCTGGAAATTAAGTGCTTATGGTAAAAGTATTGGTGATGGAAGTGCAGGAAATGCTAAGGAGTAATGTTAGTTCCATATGCTACTAGCTAGAAGGGGGAAAACAGGAGGCAATGGAATGAGAGCAAGGAAGGAAGGGGGAGGCGAGGGGCTGCTGGAAGGAGGGAGAGGCATGGAACATGGAGGGCGGGGGGACAGATGGACGCCGGGAAAAGGACACAGGCGGTCACAAAGAGGGCAGAAAGGAGAAAGTTAAAGGCTCTGTGGGTTTTTCTTTACTTCCATAGTTCCACCCTCTTCACCTAGATCTTGGTGATAGAACTTTACTTATATTTACTGTTTTTAAAAATACAGTACAGGTTGAATTCATTGCTGTTCACAGATTTACAGCTGCTTTAATCTTAAAATGCTAAAAACAAAGACAAAACAAAAACCTTCATGATTCTTGAAGAGTCAGGGAGGGGCTAGACAAATAGAGACGATGTAAAAAAAAAAAAAAAAAAAAAAAGAGCCTAGAGATTTTAGTCTTCATCAGAAGCTCATAATGGAGGTCCCCGCCAAGGTGGCCAACACAGACAAGGCTGTCCCAGAACACTCTGCTCTGACAGGACCAAACCAGAAACTCCAACACCTGAAGCAGGACAAACTTGAAGAAGGTGACAAGGGTGGGAAGGCTTCTGAAAACCGTGACACTAGAAGAACAATGGAAGAAACTAGTAATGTTTAGGCCAGAGGCGGCGGTGACTCATGATAGCTCTCTCTCTCCAACTATTTGAAGGAGAGTCGTATGCAAATAAAAGTACATTTATTCTGTGTTCTCCAGCAGCTCAAGAGCTAAGATCAGTGTGCAGGAATTACAAATAGGTAGTTTTCGGCCCAATGTAAAACATAAGAGGGTGTTCAGCAAATCTTTACAGCTGTCCCACGAAAGAATGGGCTGTTCTAAGAAAATCAGTGATCCCCTGTCCCAGTAAGCATACGCATTGGAGACTGCTCAGTGACTGTCTGCAAAGAACCGTACACATAAACACATAAACAGCACTGAACAATTATTAAATGAATTAATAATATTGCATGATGAAGTCCTGCATAAGAGATGAGCCTCGGGTCTTTTCACCTCTTAAAACGCTATGATTGATTGTTTCCTCTTTAAAGAAGCATTATGTGTTTAGGCCACAGGCCCGATTTACTCATTCAACAATATCAACAGAGTATCTGTCAGATGCTGGGCACCTGTGCTAGGCAGTGACAAACAGCAGAGACCAAAACTGGGTGCCTAGCCCACGGGTTTACAATCTAGTGGAGGAGTGAGATAATAAGCCAATAAGTGTACATATCTATATACAACATATATAAATGCTACAAAGGGAAAAAGGGGAAAGAACAGAGATCATGACGAGAGAGGACTTTACAAAGCGCACCACGGAAGGCCGATCCAAGCTGAGCTTTCAGTGTGGACTTGAAGCCAAGTGAAGAGGGCAGAGGGGACAACCAGGGCAAAGACCCTGAGCAGGGAACATGCTTTTGGTCCTTTTGGGGAGCAGCTAGGATGACAGGTGGTGGTAACGGAATTTGTGGAAGGGAAGGAAGGGAAGTGGTGGAGTGAGAAAGGGGTGAGGAGAAGGCGCTGTCTGTCACACACACTTGTGCACACCCATGGGACATTCTGCACCTAACTGGTGGCAGGGTGATGGGTTTCACAAGCAGTGGAAGTCAGAATTGTTTGGACCACAGCAAAGCGGGTAAGACCCAAGACCTGACCATAAGCCTGAGATTTCTCTTGCCTTTCCTTAGAGGAAAAAAGGAGCTTTATTCAGGACTGTGCTCACCCAATGTTTCCCAGTAGAAATGGGCCAAACACTCCTTATGAGTGTTTGGGTGCATGAGAGGTAGTCAGAAAATGTGGTTTGGTTCCAGGCTTTACCACTTAGGAACTGTGTGGCTTTGGGCAAGACTTCACTGAGACTTAATTTCCTCAACTGTAAAATGGACAGAAGAATCCCTACCAATCCCACAAATCTCTGTGGGACTGGACGAGGTAAACCGTGCTGTCCTGGAGGGTACAGGGAGGAATTTTATGAGCAAGTTTCGTACCCAAAACTTGGCACCCCAGAGAGCAGAGAGGTGTTATGTAGCTGATTCCCCCATACTGCCTTGCACTTAGCTCACAATAAATGTTTGCTAACTGAAAAGCATTAAAAATAACCCAGGAAAACATGCTGCCATTTTTCTTTCTTCCTATTAAACTGGAGCACTTTGCCAGAATGCTCCAGAAGTCTCTCTCCCCTAAATCCTTCATTTAGGGGAAGAACCGAGTCACATCAGGGCAGGGTGTTCAGAGGATAAAGTCCCAGGAATGGGGACAGGAACTAGGCCCGACCCCTCTGCAGAAGGCTCCTGGCTCTCTGCATCACCCCAGTCTTTCTCCAACAGCCTGAGCTGATCCAAGTCCAGGCCACCAATGAAAGAAGGGACTGCAGACCATCTTAGGACAGGGTCAGCAGCTCCTGGAAAAGCCCATGAAAGCCAGATACACAATATACATAATATATACACCATGCCATCCACATGAAGCCTTGATCTAATCCAATCACCTCACTACAGATGGGGAGACTGAAGCCCAGATACATAGACTAGCTAGTCCAAAGCCACTTCCGTTATTTTCTTCTTTTTAATTTTTTGAATAAGTAACACAATCATTCTCAACATATACAGTTAATTCTCCTTCTCGTCCTGTCCAGTAACTATTCCACCCATTAAAAATCCTTCCAGGGGCTTCCCTGGTGGCGCAGTGGTTGCGCGTCCGCCTGCTGATGCAGGGGAACCGGGTTCGCGCCCCGGTCTGGGAGGAT
>NW_021145947.1:21469-28491 GCF_002837175.3 Physeter macrocephalus | reverse complement strand
CAACGGGAGAGGCCACAACAGAGGGAGGCCCGCATACCACAAAAAAAAAAAAAAAAAAAAAAAAAAATCCTTCCAGAGTTCGTTTATACATACACAAGCAAATTCAGAATCTTATTTTTCGGGCTTCCCTGGTGGTGCAGTGGTTAAGAATCCGCCTGCCAATGCAGGAGACACGGGTTCGAGCCTGGTCTGGGAAGATCCCACATGCCACAGAGCAACTAAGCCCATGTGCCACAACTACTGAGCCTGTGCTCTAGAGCCCACGAGCCACAACTGCTGAGCCTGCGTGCCACAACTACTGAAGCCCGTGCACCTAGAGCCCGTGCTCTGCAACAAGAGAAGCCACCGCAATGAGAAGCCTGCACACTGCAAGGGAAGAGTAGCCCCCGCTCGCCGCAACTAGAGAAAGCCCGCGCACAGCAGCAAAGACCCAACACACAGCCCCCCCCAAAAAAGAAGAATCTTATTTTTCTCTTTTATACCAAATTAAGATATTATATATTGATCTTTGCCTTGCCTTTTTCATGAAGTTTGTGTAATATACAGTATGCAAAAAACCGTCCTTGTTTCTTATTTGCATTGTGTTCTGTCGTGCGGATGTGCCATCATTTTTCTTAACCAGTCCCTTATTTGATGAGTATTTGGGTTACTTCCAATCTTTTGCTATAATGTTGCAATATAGATAAGCTGGCACATATGTCATTTAGCATTCACCCAGCTTATTAACCAAAGAGCTGGAATCAGACCCCACTTCTGACCTGCAGGGCAGCAGTCATAGAGACTGGGAGTTCTAGAATCTAATGGGCTCACCACTGTACCTGTGTGAACAAGTTACCTCGCCTCCATCCGTCCAATACTACTACTTAGAACCTACCAAATGCTAGGCACTGCACCAGGCTCCAATGATAAAGGTATCCTTGCCTTCTGCCCCCAGTGTTCAGTCTGGGATAGACAAGCAGAAGGGACTGCTACAGCACACGGGCAAGTCCAGTGTGCCTTGAAGGCCACCTGACCTCTGTGGGCTTGTTTCCCTGTCTGGTAACAGGGTGGCCAGACCTGCACTGTAGGGGGCGCTCTAAAGGATCAAAACGCAATGCTTGCTAAGTACCTAACACGAAGCAAGGCTCAGAGCAGGTGCTCAACAAGGGATAAGCCTAACTCCTGTCCCAGAAGGGGTCTTACTGATGGCAAGGGCGGCAAGGTGTTCTAGGCAAAACACATGGCACTCACTGCCATGCCCGTTCACCACACTTTCCTTACAGAAGGTTGGAATGCACTATTAGTTTTTGAGGCAGCACCCAAGACCCTAATTATGTCTTAGCCCACTTTTATTGGAGAATGATTTGGCCTTTTCCCACCTTCCAAACCCTCTTTCGTACTGTGAGGTATCCTGGGTATATTTCTCATTTGTGTGCACAAGCCCTCATGTTTGAAGTACATCAGAGCTGTCAGTGGAAACCCAGACACATATTTATTAAGACCCTGGCACAGAAAGGCAAGGATAGGCACATGGAAAGTTGATTTTGTTGGGATTTCCCTGACCGTGTAAAATAATCATTTAAAGGAAAAAAAAAATCTAAAGGAGAAAAATCACTGAACCTCACATTTGTTTTACTTTTAAATGTGTTCTATTTCACAATAATACACTTTTAAAAATCTGAAATTCTGGCATCATCTGTTTTGCTTTCCTGGGGGAACAAATGCAGCAGAGAAAAGAAAGAAATGGAAGTCAGGACTGTAGAGTATTTCCATATTAACAGCAGCCCCAAGATTGGCTGAGAGGAGGCAAGAGGTCCAAGTTAAGATGCAAGGTTCCATGCATTGCTCTGAAGCCAATGACCTGGCTTTGCACCCAGCACAGCTCCTCAGTACTATGTGACCTTGAGCTAGTTCACTAGCTTTCTGAGCCTCACTTCCCTCATCTGCTAAAGTGGGAATAATCCCATTCATTTTGTAGTGTTGCTGTGTAGATTAAATAAGAACAAATGAGTACCTATGTGCCAGATAGCACAACAGTTAAAAACAAGCAAAACACGTACAAAAGATACTACTTTCTCTCAATACTTCGCAAAAAAGATGAAAATCTAGTGCCTTTCCTTTAGAAGCTCAAAGCAGAACAGGAGGCATCAAATTACCCAGCCCCCATGATACTGGGAAGCCAGGCTCCTAGCAGGCTGATTAATGAAGTCTTACTTCACCAGAAGCTCCTTTCATATTCATGCAAGACGCCTGCTTGTAGATGAAAACTATCAGCCAATTAAGGCTCATCCCGGTCCTTGGGAAAGGGTGGGTCATGGATGGATTTGTGATCTGACTTAACTGTGGGTTTCTCTCCCTAAAATAAGCTCTGGGGCCTCTGAGTTCTGCCTTACTATCCTTCATCAGAGGCTCTGGCAGGGTCCCCCTTGCCCACTCAAAGGCACTTGGCCCCCCATACCAGGTGGGGAGGGCCTGAAAGATCCAGATGGAATCCAAAGAGTACCAATAGGGGTCCTTCAAGAAACTGTGCTATTTCAGAAGGATGGATAGAAATCCCACCGTGAAAGGAAGCGAGAGCCTGTGGTTACCCAAACCGGGCCACATCTCTGCCGAGACAGGAGCATAACCAGCTCCCGGTGGTGAGCCCGTGCCGGGGGGCTGACTGGCAGTTACAGATGTGTTCCTGCTCCCCACCCCCCAACACACCAGCCGCAAGTGAGAAGATAAATCTACTATCGTTAACGAACGCAATTTGGAAGTACCAGTCTTTTAAAGTGTGAGCCTCAAGAGGATGATAAAAGACATTATGGGATGAAAAGGCAGAGGGTCAGCTGGTCTGGGGAAAGGCATAAGGTTGAGAGCAGAGAGCACTGGCCAGTTATAGTTTGTCTCTCTTTTGTATCATGTCATTAGCTCATGAATTCTCATCTTAACCTCGCTGGGCCTCAGCTTGCTCCTCAGCAAGATGATTCGTAGGTACTTCCAAATCAGACATTCTAAGTTGCTGGCTCAGGGGGGCCAGAAGTCCAGTGTAGGTTACTTGAGCCTCTGCTCAAATGCCACTGTGTCAGAGAAGCCTTCCTGGATCACCTATCCCCTTTAACACAGCTTTATCTGTCTTCATCGGACCTATCACACCAGCAGTCATGCCTTTGCTTAACTACTGATGGTCTCCCTCGATGGAATGGAAGCCCCGCATGGGAAGCCCAGATAATCTCCTTGTCCTGTTCACTGCTGTATCCGGAATGTTCAGGAAAGAACCTGGCACAGGGCGGGCATTCAATCAATATGTGGAAACCAATGACCCTCCACAGTATTTTCTATCTTCAGAAATCACCCTCACAACTCTGGCTAACATCAGGCACTAGCTGGCCAGCGCCGCTCATCATCAGGGACGTCTATAGCCATAATAAGCCTCCTGGGGTTGGCAAGCCACGCGCCCAATACAAGTCTGGTTTCCAGCACAGTGTGCACCTCAAACCAGGATTCAGACCTCGCTGGAGTCTAAGGCCACAGGTCAAGTTCGGAGGTGCTTTTTTCACTCTCACATCTGACCCTCCTGGGTGACCACTGCTGACAATGACCACACTGGCCACGGGATCTGAGGGAAGATTCCTGAGTGTCTACAGAGGCCAACTGTCTGCCCTGAACCAAGTCCCCCTCGCTTTTAAGAAGCCAGCATTCCATTTCTCCTCCCAGACTGGCTGCTCTACCTCACCCCACACAGCAGCCCCCGGAGGGCCCTACCCGAGAAGCCTCCCCAGACTCCCAGACCACACCTCAACGTACAGACACACCAGCTCTCTTAACCGAGACTCACAAAGGCATGTCTGCAAGAGTCGCAAACTAGATGGGGGCTCAGAGGAGAACCACTCATTATGGCAGCAGGCCAACCTCTGCAGAGGCTTCTTCAGGCCTCTCAGACAGCTGGGGAGCTTTACTCAAGTCCACTCCTGCCCACTCTCCCTGGTCTGCACCGGGGTACATCAGAATCTCCATGGGGGAAAGGGAGACGTGCAGCAGTGCAAGGAACGCCCTGAGTGACTGCAATGGCCTGTTCCTGGCCCTCCATATGGAACAGGCCCCTGTGCCAGAACAGACAGATCCTTCCCACTGGCAGCCAGGCGGGAGGCTGGAGGCCACATGACATCATCACAGCGCCTTCCTGATGCACCCAGCTACAGGGGAGCTGTGCTGGGCTCTGCAAACCGTCAGCGCTGCCCTCCAGCAGGGGGAAATAAAGGGACACTGACTAATCCAAGGAGAGAGGGGCCACCATGCACACCCTAAGGAGGTGATCCCAGAATTAGTGGAGAGGAGAACACTGCTGCATGACCTAGAAATCCTGGGGACTTCTACATCTCGACATCACCTGGGATGGACATAATCTGCTCCCCTTCCTCCAGTGAGTCAAGGAAGACTTCCTGGAGGAGACCTCTCAGGAGCTGTTTGGATGAAAGATAAAGGCCTGAGTGGGGCAGACCCAGAATTCTGTAGCCAGGAGGGGAGTTGAGAGGCAGGAGGGGCTGCTGGCACAGAGCATGCCAGGTAGAGAGCCTCTAACCCCTACCCCACGACGGGAAGGGAGGACCTAGGGCAGGGGATGTCTGCAGCTTGGCTGACGGAGCTCCAGCCCCACCTCAACAAGAAACTGGAGGCTCTGTCCCTTGCTTGGGACCCGTCCTGCCCTCGCCCAGCTGCTTGAGCAGCTCCAAGTGAGGCCTCCGTCTAAGGCAGGCAAAGACAGCTCTCCCAAGAAGTATATTCCCACCACACACAAGCTCAGACACCGAGCAAGGGCCTTCTTTAGCCGGGTTGGCTCCCCCTCATTCCAGCAGCTCAATCAAGCCCGGGTTGGTTAGAATCTACTAATCTTCAGGGGCTGTCCACAACACACACCTGGCATGAACCTTATTTCTTTCAGTCCTGACAACAGCCCCTGGGAAGCAGGTGTTAGTGTTAGTCACCATTTTACAGATGAGGCAACTGAGGCTTAAAAACGTAACCTACTAGATATCCTCAAGCCACAGGGCTCAGCAGTCCCTGGCACAGCCCAGTACATCTGACTGCTTGGCCCTTTGGTCCCCTCCTTTTCACAAAATGCCCACTGGCCTCAGTCCCCTGGAGATCAAGGATGGGCCAAGTCCAGCCTTGCTCAATAAATCCCACTTAGCACTCAGCAGCCTCATGAGATACAAGTAAATGAAAACTCACAAGTGTGATGAGCAGGAATCCGGGCACGTGTGAAATGTGTGTGGCCATGGCGGGTAGGGCTGGCGGGGGGATACAGTGAGCAGGCCAAGGACCGGGTCCCAGCACCTCGGCAGCTTAAATCCTGCATCCTTTCCAATCTCCTGTTTTCCTTGCTCCATTTTCACCTCTCTTACGTCCGCTTAGCTTACTTCTTCCTACCCGCTGTGAAGTTCTGCACCCCGCCTCAATGTGGCGGCTTCCAACCTTGCTTTAGAGAACCCCTTTAGAGCATTCTAAAAATACACAGACTGGGCACCACCCTCGGAGACTGACTCGGGAGTTGGGTAGAGCCTGGGAATTTCTCAAAATGCTCCCCTGGTGGTTCCGATACACAGCTGGGGTTGAAATCTGCCTTACCAACCACACACCTTTCCTCCTGCCTATGTGCTGTGTTTATATATATATATGCCTCCCCAGCTCCACCACAGAAACGGGCAATAAGTACCAGCTTTCTGTAACCCGCTCCCCCATGGTCATATCCCTTGCCCCCCCAGCCCAGGACATAAGTAACTAGATTCAATGAACTCTACCTGCTACACGGATACTTACAGAGCATTCCTAAAGCCCCGTGCATCATCCTGGAGGCTGCGCACACAGCCCATGTCAGTGAAAGTGGGCTCCCCTCACCCTCCCCTCCACAGCCACACCATTTGGGCCTGTTGGTGAGGCCAACAGCTCAGGGGGAAAGCTGGTTACATTATGTGGGATGCGTCTCTCCTCAGGATGCATGCCCCTGAAGAAATCTACAATTAATCCCTTTAAATTTACTATAAGGGCTGTGCTCCCCCCCCAGCCCCCACTCACTCAGGACTCTCTCTCACTCACGCCTTCTGCAAGAGGCAGCAGAATCCACGGATCCAGACCTTCTGGGCACTTCTGACTGCAGAGTCCTGGCACAACCTTGCTGATGGTGCCCCACAAAAACACACAGGAACACCGGCAGGCTTCTCTCCTCCAGGTTTCCCTCTGGCCCGCACAGATCCTGCCTTTGCCTTATTTCCAGCCTGAGGGATAAGCAGGAGAAAGCCTCCTGCCCCACCCCCTCCCACCCCCCCACCCCCGCCCCTGCAGCAATGACCAGCTGAAATCTATGGCTGAGGCGATCCTCTCATCTCAGGCGCTTCTGGGCTATTCCAAGCATCTTCAGGAGCAGCCCAGGAGTTGGCTTTACTGGACTGCAAGGGACGACCTGAGGGAACTTGGGAGGGTCTGTGCACACAGCCTGACCAGGCAGCACCCAGCTGACATGGGGCAATGGATGCCTGATTTGCTGGGGAGCTCAGGCAGACCATTGGATCTTCCCTGCTTATCAAAGAAGGTCTAAGAATGCTCTCCACTCCTACTCATCAACACCAGGGCAGGGAAGATCTTAATAAGGAAAGGGCACTTAACAAGGCACAGGCATTTCTTGTATGCCGTGAACTTTCGTAACCAAATTAAAAATAAAATAAGCAACTGACTGGCTCAATATTAAAAAAACAAACAACCCAATCAAAAAATGGGTGTAAGACCTGAAGAGACATTTCTACAAAGAAGACATATAGATGGCCAAGAAGCACATGAAAAGCTGCTCAACATCACTAATTATTAGAGAAATGCAAATCAAAACTACAATGAGGTATCACCTCACACCAGTTAGAATGGGCATCATCAGAAAATCTACAAACAACAAATGCTGGAGAGGGTGTGGGGAAAAGGGAACCCTCTTGCACTGTTGGTGGGAATGTAAATTGATACAGCCACTATGGAGAACATTATGGAGGTTCCTTAAAAAACTAAAAATAGAATTA
>NW_021145947.1:16042-21388 GCF_002837175.3 Physeter macrocephalus | reverse complement strand
TATATATATATATATATATATATACAATGGAATATTACTCAGCCATAAAAAGGAACGAAATTGGGTCATTTGTAGAGATGTGGATGGATCTAGAGACTGTCATACAGAATGAAGTCAGAAAAACAAGTATCGTATATTAACGCATATATGTGGAACCTAGAAAAATGGTACAGACAAACCAGTTTGCAGGGCAGAAATAGAGATACAGATGTAGAGAACAAACGTATGGACACCAGGGGGGGAAGTGGTGGCGGGAGACTGGGATTGACATATATACACTAATATGTATAAAACAGATAATAAGGACCTGCTGTATAAAAAATAAGTAAAATAAAATTCAAAAAAAAAAAAAAGCAACTGCCTGGAGGAGTGGTCTCCTAAGTGGATCATCCCCAAACAATCCACGGGGCTGCAGGAAGAAAACCCTTGGACTTTCAATATTTTTTAACTTAACCTCTTTAATTTTAATTTTTTGGTGTAGTTTTACAACGTACATATTTATAGGCAGTGTATGTGAATAACTCCTAACTAAAGGGAGACATAACCGGGGCCAGGGCTCAGGTTCAAATTTTTTACTGAAACGGGATATAAAACCCAGAAAAACGTGAAGACCACTAGGCTGAGAAAGTGTGAATCAGCCACCCAGAGGCAGGAGCTCACACTGACCCTGGGAAAGCTGAGGACACCAAACCACAGTGGTGTTTCGGATGCTTTGTTTCAGTGGCTTCGTGCTTGTCTCACCAGACCGTGGGTGATGAAAATGACAAGAACGTGCAAGGACCATGGCTCCTTCACTCAACCAATACTTCTACGATGCCTGGCACGTGCCAAGTGCACTGCTGAGCCCAAACAGGTCCCATCAATCATGCAGCCTACCGACTACACGGGGACAGAGATGCCATTTCAAACACACGCAGGAATGTCTAATTACAAACTGAAGCTCTTTGAAGGAAATTTCTATAAGAGTTTTAGAACAAAAGAAGACCTAGAGCTGAGAAGGGATATCGGATGAAGGTGATCGTAAAGATGATTAGATGCTAGGGAAGTAATGGTGGCAGTTCCAGAGTGGAGTAGATTTGAGAGCGTAAACGGTAGTGAGTGAGGCCAGTGCAGTGGGAAAGGGGGGTGAGGAAAAAGATGAGAGTAAGAGGCAGACCATGTAGGACCCTTGTTGGTCTTATTAAGGCTTTTGGGCTTTATCCTAAGGACAATGGTGTATTTTAAGTACAGGGTGACACGATTACACTTGCATTTTGGTAAGATCATTCTGACAAGTTTGAAGCATGGCTTCAAGGGGGCTTTGTGCAGGGGAAATCGGCTGGATGATATTTTGAACTGACAGGATTTGTGATGGAAAAGATCACATGTGTGCATGTGGGGAGGATGGAGGAGGTTGCAGAGGCCATGGGTTCCCATTGGACATGCTGAATGTGGGGTGCTCTGGGGACACTCGGGGCGGGGAGACACTAGGTGCGTCCTGAGCTCAGTCAAGAGGTCAGGCCGGAGGTGTTAACAGTAAACGTTAGACCCCAGGCACCACAAAGTACCTGCAGCTGTCAGTGAGGAAGAACAAGATTTTGTAGGGAGGGAATACAGAACAAGAGAGCTCAGGGCCTGGGCTTGACTGAGTCCGATACTTCATGGCTGCAGAGAGGAGGGCCAAAGAACCGCAGAAACTGAGGAGTGGCCACAGCCACAGGAGAAATACCGGAGAAAGGGGGAGGTAATGGGGAACGCATCTCATGAAGGTCAACGGTGGGAATACAGTACTGCTGCTGAGGAATCATGTAAGAGAGGACACTGAGGGCTGCTGGGATTTGGGGGGCTGTTTAGGAAGCTGAGGCGGCTGAGGTGTGAGAGGAGTGAGGGAAGGGAGAAGGTGGGTAGACAATTCAGGAAGTTTGAATGTAAAAGGGGAGAGATGGCCAGTTGCTAGAGTGAGATAGGGGATCAAGGGACTTTACCTGTCTGCTTTAAGATGGGAGAAACACCCCAAGCTTGAGAAGGATCCAAAGGAGAGTAGCTAGGTGCCCAGGAGGAAAAAGGTAACTGAAAGGCAGGCTCAGGTAAGACCCAAAGGACAGCTGAGCTGGGCACAGGTTTGGTCTAGGAATTTCTTAGGAAACCAGGAAGTTTCCATTTTCTCTGTGAGGGGAAGGTCGTTGGCTGGGAGGGAGGGGGTGGAGGGTTGGTGGGCAGTTTGAGGAGGAGAGTCTGAATTACTCACTTTAGGTAGTGACCAGGTGTTGCCCAGGAAAAGGGAGAGTCATGTTATTACCGTCAGCAGAAACTACTTACTTAGAATCCAGTGCTGGGGCTGTTCCATGATGTTTAGATGCTAGAGCTACACTCAGATGGAGAAACAACACATTTACTGTTGAATTGCTTGTGGGGAAAAACAATTGGCAAGTTTGAATCTCTAGCTTCTAACCTCTTTCCCCACTGAAACAAATGTTACTTTTTTTTTTTTGCAGTACGCGGGCCTCTCACTGTTGTGGCCTCTCCTGTTGTGGAGCACAGGCTCCGGACGCACAGGCTCAGCAGCCATGGCTCACGGGCCTAGCCGCTCTGCGGCATGTGGGATCTTCCCGGACCGGGGCACGAACCCGCGTCCCCTGCATCGGCAGGCGGACTCTCAACCACTGCGCCACCAGGGAAGCCCTAAATGTTACTTTTTGATATAATGTGTCTGTTGATAATGTAAACTTTTTTAAAAAGTGAATGCCAACTGTGGTGTTCTAGGAACAGACCATAATAACAATGACATCTAACGTTCATCGAGCCCTTACTTTGTGCCAGACTGTATGGTAGGCACTATTACATTGTCATTTTACAAAGACAAAAAGGGAGGGCAGTGAGGGTAGAGAGAAGGGGGTGGAGGAACATGCTTGGCGGAGGGCTGCTGGCACAACCAGGAGACTTGGAAGGCATCCATCCGGGCGGGAATTTAGGATAGTGATTCCATAATGCCGTGAGAAGGTCTGGGTTGGGAAAGGGCTAAGGAGAGCAGCTTGAGAACATAGGACCCAGGATGAGATGGCTTCAAAGCAGGAGGAATCACTACTGACCCTCGGTGGAGAGATTTCACAAAGCTGCAAATGGCATTCCCGCATTCCTCCAAATCAAACCACAAAACATTTGAGTGTGAAGGAACAAAGCTTAATATTCACCTTTTAATGTCTTTCAAACATTAACAAGTAATGAAATCAATTTATGGGTCAAAGCCAGCATTTATTTTTTAATGAATATAAAAGTGTTTTATTCACAGTAAGGGAGCATGTTGTCAGTTTTTCAGATAACCTGTGTATGTATCAATATATACATACTGGGTAGTGGTGTAAAACATATTTCTTAGTATAGGAACAAAAAGTTTGAAAGTCACTGATCTCACTCAACACTCCCATTTTAGAGTGGAGAAAACAGAGGCCCAAAGAGGCCAAACAACTGTCCAAGTTAGCTAATAGCAAGGCTGAGAAGAGCACCCAGGTCTCTAATAGTTCTCTGGTAATTTCCTCACCAAACCGGAATCTCCAAACGCAAATCCCTCTGGGAAAGATAGCCCAGACTTTAATCCACATTAGAGTAAGTGACAGTGGGGTAAGTAAACTCATCTTTTAGATCTGCCACCTGGAGCAAGTTTTGGTAAAAGAAGGCAACAGATGTGTGCACCAGGGCATCTGTGAAGCTGAAACAAAATAAATTTGAGTGAAAACACAGGGGTTTCAGGGTGTGGCCCAGGAGACACTGGATGGGGCCCAGTGCCAGTGAACAAAGACATCTTATCTCGTTTTACAGGCTTCGTGTTAACAAATGTCATCAGGACAACTGGTTCTATGCAGGGAGGCTGCTTCCATGTCTGGGAAGGGGGCCCAGGCCAACGGGGGCTTTGTTCATCTAGCTACAACCCATTTTATTAAATGAGAAGTTCGGAATAACAGATGCCTTCACAAGTCTCCATCCCTGCCAGACTCCATCTCTTTAATAAAAACATCATTGTTGGGTATTTATCATTTGTCATATAATTATATTTCAATGTAATGTAAGATTCAGACTCAGGTCACTGTTTCTCTACTTTGCTTGTGGGAGGAAGGCAGTGGTGATGGGGGACTGGGGGAGGGTACTTCCTAGGAGACTAGAGCACTAGCTAGAATAGGGGGCGGACAGGTCAAAATGTGTGTATTGCAGGGGAGGGCATGGTAGCGAACATCTGTAAAGGAGTACCCCCTCTGGACACGAGAGTAATGTGCCTCCTCTTCACCAAGTCATAATCCAGGCTCAACAACTGGGCCAAGCTCATTCGACCAGGGCTCATGACCACTCAGCAACAAGCTCTCTGCTCCTTTTCTAAGTGATACACCAGAGTAGAGGGCACAGGCACCGTGGTAACGAGACATCTGATGAGCATCCTACGCAATCTCCATAAAAGATCCCCAACAGCCCTGAGGTTTTTTATTTCAATGTGGTAAAATTAATATAAAATGAAGCTCTAGATGACCAGCCCCCAAAGCTCAATCAAGGTGCCCGTATTACCTTGAGAGGCTGGTGGTGCAGCAGCGGCCCAGAGAGGGAACTGGGTCTGCAGTTTGCTGTCCTTAAAGTACAGGCCACAGTTCTGGGGACTGGGATTCACCCTCTTGGATTTATCGCCTCCTCCCGTGGCCTGGCCAATTTTCTATCCATTCCTTCCGCTTATTAGCTCAGGCACAAGAGGCTAGAGAGGTAGAAAGAAGGGCTCTGGAACTCAAAGCCACTTTGCTGCTAGTACGTTCCCCAGGCAACATGCACGGTGGAAGAGCAGCAGGCCCAAACTAGAGATTCTAGGATTATCTGTGCTTTTCAGTGATCTGTGCTCTGAAGTTCTGATGTCAGCCACCAGGTACACAGCTGCTGCACCTTCCAGACCTCAAAGCTCAAACCGTTGCAGTTCAAAGCTCCTTTTCTCTAGCTCTGAGAAGACATCTAAAACTTAAGGGTAACCATTTAACTACAAGGTATGCAAAAACCTTTTGAAATATCCTGAATATGCAAGATGAAGAATTTCGGTTGGTTACACAGAATAACTTCTGGATAGAAGGGATGCTCAATTTTACACCAGCAACAAAGTATGATTTCTCTTCTTACAGATGTTCATGGATTGAGGCTGATTTCCACCAGACATCAACTAGATAAAAGACACATGTAAAAGGACTGGGAAAGACCCCTAAGGCACCACCCAGAAGAAAGGCTTCTTACACGCTTAATAAAAAATTTAATAATTAAAAAAATTTAAAAACTGAGATTCCAGGGCTTCCCTGGTGGCGCAGTGGTTGAGAGTCCGCCTGCCGATGCAGGGGACACGGGTTCGTG
>NW_021145947.1:0-15945 GCF_002837175.3 Physeter macrocephalus | reverse complement strand
CCCCGGTCCGGGAAGATCCCACATGCCGCGGAGCGGCTGGTCCCGTGAGCCATGGCCGCTGAGCCTGCGCGTCCGGAGCCTGTGCTCCGCAACGGGAGGCCACAACAGTGAGAGGCCCGCGTACCGCAAAAAAAAAAAAAAAAAAAAAATAAAAACTGAGATCCCAAGGTCCTTCCCCACAATCTATTAAACTAGGGATTACCGAACTTTTTCTTTAAGGGGCAAGATAGTAAACTTTACCTAAAGGCAAAACTGACAATACTATATAGGCACTTTTATAATGAAAGAAAACAAATTTCCACAATTCTTTTATTGATAAAATTCAAAACATATAATGAGCACAATTTTTTTTCCTAATAAAGGTCCAAGGAGACAAGTATAATTCTTTGCAGGGGGAAAAGGGAGACAACATTTCACGTAACTGGGATTCACTGTTCAACATCATCAAACTGATTACAATGTTTACATGTACAAATCATTCTTAGCTCCTGCTACAAAAACAGGCAGTTCACCCAAAATTTGGCAATGCCTGTGCTAAACCAATGTCCAGGGGTGGAGCCAGGAATCTGCATTCTACATGCGCCCGGATGATTCTGGTGATGGGCCACGTTTGGGACCCAACAGACTATACAATTTTCAAAGTCCTTACTGTCTAACTAAGGACCTCCGGTTTTACAGTGGGAGAAGAACCCAACTCTGCTGCTTACCAGCTGTTTGACCTACTCTCCCAGCCTGGATGATTCACCCTCACAACAGAGGATGTCACCCTGCTTGGCCTATCCTTAAGGAGTTGTTGGAGGATTAAGTGAGATGATCCATGAAGTGTTATTAGTAAACTAGGTCCTGGAAACCAAGGACATGCCAATTCTGTTCAGCTTTTTGTCTGATAATAAAAGTGGGAAATGCATTACACGCACGATCCCACACATACCACTGCCTGAATGGCTCCTGCTTATCTTCTCATTCCTCAAAATGTGTCCCCCAACACCTAAAAGGCCAGATTCTAACCAGATGTGATGTGCTAATCCAAACTAGGGAAGTGTATGTATGGCTTCCCCCTTAAAACCGACAAGCCAGAGAGCCTCTGATCCTGACCACCCACCTCAGTATCTTCAACCAGGAGGCTGTCCAGTCTTCTAACTCTCATAAGGTGGCAATATTTCAAAGCCAAGGAAGAAAAAGCTCTTCTCTTCCCCACAGTCTCTTACAAGTAAGGGTACTTCAGGGGAGGGAGTATAGAGGTTGAGTATGCAGACTGGCTGTGATAACATCTTTATGCCTCGATTTCCTGTGTTAATATAAGCATTATAATAGTACCTGCCTCCTAGTGCTGCTGTGGGGACTAAATTAACTGATATGTGTAATCCACTTAAAATTGTACCAGGCATAGCATGGGTGCTATACAAGCATCAGCTATTATTATTGTTGCTCTCTAAACCCTAGAAATGCCCAAAGTTGTGCTGCATCACACCCCCCTATCTCTCTGAGAATAACACTATCACATACTGAGCACCCGAGGCCCATATCAAGCCAGTTTTGTCACTGACTCATTAAATAGGATTATTCCCATTTTACAGGTGAGGAAAACAAGGATCAAAGAGGTAGGTTAAGTTAACCGGCCTGAGATCACAGGGGCAGGTTAACTTATCTTACCTCTGTGATACGAGGAATTCACACTTAGGCCTGTGTGGTTCTATTACCCAGCTCCCCCGTGAAGCCCTCAGGCTCAAAACTACCATCAGCAGCAGCAATCCAGTACCAAAACATAACTGACCATGTCCATACGGAACTCATGCTCAATTTTCTGCCTCTGGATCCCTGGGGTAGGCTTGCATAAACTGGAGTTAATATCAGCCTACTTGAACCCAATTAGTCAGTAAGTCAGTCTGGAAAACATGATGTGACGTATTCCAAAGGTCAAAGTTAAACCTGGCTTCCTGGGCAGCCTTGGCTGGGCACTGCCATGAAAGCTAGTCTCCATGCAGACGTCTACCAGAGTTTAACCAGTGAGGTGCTTAACCAGCATGGATATCAGCTTTTAAAAAGTCTCAGAGAGATGCCGGCGACGCGATGCCTTGCCTGGCTCAGTCAACAGCCAGAGAAAGGCAGTTAGAAAAAAAAAGACATCATTTACTTTTTAAAAAGCAACCCTTATTCCCTAATCTTTTCGGTTTAGGGTTACATTTACTACTGTGGCTGCCTTCCCCTGGGCAAAAATAAAAGGGGGAGGGGCAGAGGAAAAGCAAGGGGGCCTCCCCTAGCAGTCAGCAGGGCGCTGCAACACCCACCTGGAACACCGAGCGCGACCTACCTTCCCGGAGAGCCCAAGCCCCGGAGGGCGTTTCCCCAACGCATCAACTCGTCCCTCCCGGCTAAGCGGCTGCTGTCCTCGGCTTCAGTCAGGGCCGCTAGAGTCGCGTCCGCTCCCCCCAAAAGAAACCTCATGTTTAATTTCTCCCCCCACCCTCCTATCAGTTCCGCAGAAAGAGCAAACACCAGGGCGATCCGTTCGTCTTTAGGGCCACATTGAACTACGTCTAAAACGCCTGCAGGAGGAAGGACGAAATACTGGCGAGAAGAGGGGCGGGGGAGGCTGGGAGCGCGCTGGGGGGTTGGGGGAGCACTCGCCAGGAGGATCGTCGCCCTCCCGGAGCAACGGCCGGCGCAACGCTCCAGCAGAGCCTCAGGCCGTTGGCAAGGGGCGGGGACCCCCCATCGGGGCCCAGAGCACAACTGGGGGTCCCCGGAGCCCGCTCCCCCTGCTGCCTCCACGTCCGGGGCCGTCGGGGCGATGGCGCAAGTCTGCGCCCCCCCCACCCAGGGACAACAGCCACGGTGACAAAATGGCAGCCCAGCGCCCGGCAGTCGTGCCACAGGCGAGCAGGGCCCCGGCGGCCGCCCCTGCCCCCCAGTAACGCCTCGGCGCCCTTCGGGCTCGGCCTCCGGCGGGCCTGGCCATTACAAAAACAATAATAATAAATAAAACACCTCCAGCTCCAAACCAGCTCGGGAAGCCAAAAGGCCCGCCCGGGGGCCAGCCCGGCGCGCCCGCGTCCCGACCCGCGCGCGCGAGGCCCGGCCGCCGGGTCGCCCGGCCACCGGCCCGCGCCCTGCGCCGCATGGAGCCCGGCGCCCGCATTAGGAGCCCCGCGCTCGGCGCCGGCCGCGCCATGGGGGAGGGGAGGGGCGGGCCGCGCGAGACCCGGGAAACATGGCTGCTTGTCCTATTTCGGCGTCGCGGCGTGGCCACCAGCCCCCGGATCAGAGTTGGGAGAGGCTCCGAAGGTGGGTGTGTGGGGGCCCTGGGGGGAGCACGGCAGGGAGGGGTGCAGGGGGCGCTCTCCGGGAGCTATTTGTCTTAAGAACGTTTAAAAAACCGAGTTTCTCCTCCCTCACCCCTTTTGTCCCTCATTAGCTAGCTTTCTCCCCCTCCTCCGCAAACGGGCAGAAAGTGCCCCCTCCACCCCCACCCGCGCCCCACCCCGCCTCAAGGTAGGGGGCAGGCGTGTGGGCCGGGAGACTCGAAGGCGAGGGGGCGTAAGTAAGCGTGAGAAATCGCTCCTAGTTCGGCGCGGCGCGCTCCCCTCCCCCCAGCACACACTCGGGAAGTTTAAAGAGCCGGTTCGACCCGCTTTCGATCTCGCTCCCAGTTGGCCAGCAGCGGCGATAGGGTTGGCCGGGCGAACCGCGCCTCTACACCCTCTCGCCGCGACCCCGGCCCCCTACTTGGCGCCCTTCCCCCTCCGCACGGGGGGCTTCCGGAAAGTACGCGGGAAGCCCGCGGCTCCGGCCCCCTCCCCCATCACCACACCCAGCCCCCCCAATCCTCTGGCTCGGGGTCCAAGCTGGGATGAAACCGGCCAGAGAAAGGCAAACCGCCGGCAAATTGTTCGCGGAAACTCCAGCGTCCTCCGGCGGGCAACCCCTCCCCTCCCTCCGCCACCCCCTCCCCGCCCTGCGCGCCATAAGGCATTGCACGTCTACAGTCCACAGCTGCGTTATGATGGGGGGGCACAAAAAGGATCTTGTTTTCAAAAGTCTCACTCAGGTTTGGGGGAGGAAGTAGAGAAAAGAGGAAGCAAGGCCTGCCTGCGCCAGGAATTCGGGTTTTAACGGGCTGGAGGGGCGACAGGTCAGCGAACAGAGCTACCCCGAACTCCCAACTCTGTGGAACCCTGGCCACCGGGGCTGGAGTGAGGGGACCTCCCGCCCGCGCTCCGCTGGTCCCCGGAGGGGCCACGAGAGGAGTCAGCCAGCGTCTCCGCCCCAGACCCGGGGTCTCCTCCGCTGAGCCTCCAACTCACATAAAACAGTGTTTGAAAGCGAGAGGGAGACAAATAAAAACGGGCGTCCGAGTAACCCACCCTCACCTTTCCCCTCCTCGGGGGTAGGCTTTTGCCCGAGCCTCCCAGTGTTCCCATCGGTGTAAGTTTCCTCCGGCCGTACTCCCGCTACTGCCCAATCAATAACGGCGACGGCAAGGCAAACTCCCATCCCGGAGCTGCGTGTCTGCTAAGCCCGCATAAATCTGGACCCAGCCAATACCCACCACAGGCACCAGCTCTGGGCAGCTCGCGTCCTGACAAAGTTTCCCGGGCCCATTTATTAACTGGGCGCCGAATGGCTGCCAAGGAGCCCACCCTAGAGAAAGACGGGCCGGGGGTCGGGGCCGGGGGGCGCCAGGGCTCAAAGGCTAGCATCTTAGGGAGGCCGGAAGGAGCAGGGGCGAGGGGGGACCGGGACGTAGCCTTTGGGTAACTTGCAGTAGCGATCGCGCGAGGTGGGGAGGCGCGGGGATTATCTGTGCCTTTGCACGTTCGAAAATCCCTCCCCCCGTCTTCCAATTTATCCTCCCTTCGTAAGGAAAGGAAGAAACATCAGCATCTGGCCCGAAGGTGGGGTGGAAAGAGTGAGGGAGAAAGAGGAGGAGAGGAAGGGAGGCAGAGAAAGGGAGGGAGGGAGGGAGAGAAAGGGCGCGTTCACGAACACTACAAAGTTACAAATATGGCTCCCCCGTCTCTCGCCTCATCACTGCAAAGAAATGAAGACGCACTTTAAACTCGAGCCATTCCCAACTCCACTGCAGCCCCCTCCCCACGCGCTCTCCCCAGGGACCTCGGCCCACATTTATCAGAAACTAAACCGGACTCGCGAAGCCCAAAACTTATTGTGTGTGTGCGAGCGAGCGAGCGAGCGAGAGAGAAAGGGAGGGGGAAGGCGCGGGAGGGGGGCGGAAGGGGGGATTCATTTATAAAATATAAAACCCCCTTTTTTTGTTGTTAAATCCAGGAGGCAGCCCCTCTCCTCCTCCTCTCTTGTTAATCTTTCCCTCAGACGGAGTCACGGGAGCAGCGAGCTCAGAGGGTTATTTTGCCTCATTCTCTCCGACCCAAACGCGTGCGCCCGCTGGCCCCCGATGGGTGCACACTCTCGCACCCACACTCGCACACGCGGGAGCACACGCACAGGTAGTCACACACCAAGGGCAGCGGCGGCGGCAGCCGGAACATGCTCGGATGGCACCGCAACCCCCCAACCTTGTAATTCATTTGCAGTCCGACCCCCAAACCCACATCTCCCGGGCGCCCCCCTCAAAAAAAAGTGCCTCCCCCCCCAACGCACACACACACACACACACACACACACACACACACACACACAAAGTAGGAGAATGGACCGACAGAGATATTTTTGGCAAATGCTCACATCAGAGGGCGTCCTGTTCCGCAGCTCTAAATGAATCCGTTTGTCCATGTCCATCTCTCGCGCTCTCTCTCTGCAGAGGCTCCCGCGCCGGCGGAATTCAATCAATAAACCCCGAACCCACGGCCGCGCGTTTTAGGACTTTGAAGGCTCAACCAGCTCCGCTCGGTTCTCGAGCCCCCAGCACCCGCGGCGCACACTAACCTGATCACCGTGGAGGCGGGATTGGCAGCTCGGAAGAGTGGCAGCAGCCTTAGCCAATCGCCGCCGAGGGTCTCCGGGCAACAGCGAATGGTGGCGGAGGCGGGGGGGAAGGGACCAATGGGCGGGCTGCGCAGCCGGCCAGGGAGGCTCAGCCATTTGGTTGTGGTGCCGGAGACGGACCCCTTTAGATTTCGGGGCGGCTGAGGAGCGCGGCGGCAGCTCGGCGGCTGAGCAAGGGGGGTGGGCGGAATGTAGGGGGAAGGGAAGGTGACTGTGCCTGGAGGGCCGAGCCGCCCGGCCTCGCCAGCCCGCCGCCGCCTCAGCGTTTGGCCGGGGGCGGGGCCGCAGGTGCGTTATACGAAAGGGAGGGGCGCGGCCGGAGGGGCAGGGGGTCGGGGTCCTCGCCGGGCCGTGGGCTTCGTGGGGTTGCCCCGGGCCTGACCGCGCCGCACGACCGGGTTGTGGAAAGAGGCAGACGGCGAGAGGCCTGGGGGCCTCGGACTGCCCGGCGGGCGGGCGGATGAAAGGCCTGGAAAGAGGGGAGGGGTCAAGGGTGCGGTGGGGGGAGGGGCTGGTCATTTTCTGGGTCCAGCGGGGAGAGCTAGTGGAGCGTGGCTGCTGCCCCCCATCTCCTCTGCGGGTTCCCACCCCCGAGCTGCGGCTCACAGCGTGCGCGCCCCTTCGCCTCCCGCCTCGTCGTAGTCCAGCCGTGGCCATCGCAGCCCCTTGAATACATAAGTAAATAAAAAGCAAGATGCGTCCACTTCTGGATGACTTGCCTTGCGGTCTCGACCCTCTCCATGGAGAGGCATTTCAGTTTGCATGTCAGCTTGGAAGGAGTGATCACCAAGAGGCACCTGGGGTTTTGTTTAATCAATAAATGAGTGAAGACCATTGACTAAGAATTGATGCTGAATATATTGAATATTTTTTAAAATGGAAAGGGAAGGTGCTAGTAACTCCTGGTTTTCTGGACCGAACATAATTTATGGGCTTTATAGACCTAGTGAAAGAAAACGGCGCACAGTTTATTTTAATTGTCCGCCTGAGTCATTTGGTTCAATGTGGGCTGCCAAAGAGGCTCTATTTGGAGCACTTTCTCCAAGTTTTACGGTTTGCTTGCTTTCGGTTTTTTGAATCACATTAGTTGTAAGAGACCTTAAAGCCTTAATTCCCACTTGGTTAACAACTTCTTATGGCCAGTTCTAGGACAGTGTTGTGTACTACGTTGGCTGCCTATGTCTGTTAACAAATCATGGGGATTTTTGTCAACAGGACAGATACATCTCCACACAACTGTTTTTCGATTCTTTTATTTCTACACGTCTACACTTCCTCATGCACACCAAGGTAGTTCTTTTGCATACATTGTGTTTATTTTTCAGGAACATGGGTTCAAAGGAGAGATAAACCAATATGTATGTTGCAAGTTTGAAATATTGTTATATAACACCAATACAGTTTCATTCTTGAGCATACAAAGTTTAGGAGGAAATAAAAAGTGACAGAATGTAAATAAAAGGCACATATAGAATGCTTACACTGGGGAAGAAACTGTAGTAACTTTAATATTGTAACCCGATGGATTGCAAATGTGAAATCCTGCAACTAAGCATTTTACTCAGTAAATTCTTCTTTCAGACAAAATATTAAGTGGAATTGGAAAAGTGATCATGTATACTCTTTGAGTAGCTGTGAAATGCAAAATAAAAATGGAAAGCCATTGTTTTATTTCATCTGCGTATAAATAGTATGGGGTAATTTATTTGACTTGTTGCCTTAGCTGACATCAGTCTTCCTCAGTTTTGTTAATCTTATTGAGGTCAATTTGTGTAGCTGGAATTTATTCTTTTTAAAATTGGCTTCGTTATAAAACATACAGGGACCCCAAATTTCCTTCTTTACCAGAGTCAGCTGGTACTTCTGTATATGGTATTTAAGGTTGTTTCAAAACAGAGCTCTTCATCAAACACATTTAGCCAATATGATGTCTAGAATCTATATAGCACAGGATCCTGAAGTTTATGTTCTCTCTGGTGGTAGATGCTCATCTTCAATTTAAAATTTTAACCACAACTAAGTCCACGCCGCTAGCAATGTGATATGGCACGGTACCTTTCCAGAGAAGTAATCCTTTAAAAACCAACCAATCAAATGCAGAGATAGCCCCCATCCAGCTCTGCGAAAGGGAAGCAAATAGCTCATTTTATCGTACAAAGACTGGAGAGGATGACTTGGAAGCCCAACCCCCCCCCGTTAAAAAATGTACAGGAACAAATTAGAATGGAAAAAGTCATGACTTGATTACTACTCAAAATATTAAACTTAACGGTTGATTTTAGATAACAGCTTTTGTACTGGTTTTAGAAAATCGAAAGAAGGCTTCACTGGATGTCAGTCATTACAGAAGCTGAAATATCCAAAAAGTGTATTTAGCCAATTGAATACTTAACTTCCCATCTTTCCAACATACTTTGAAAGAAGAGATTTTTCTCTCACTTTCACAAATAGATTTCTTTGTAGTTTATTTCTCAGAAAATTTTAGTGATTTTGATTTTTGTTATTATCAAAAGGAAATAGGAATATAGCTCAGCCAAAGCTGAGCCATTTGCCCCAGGCTACTTAACCAAACATCCAAACAAACAACAACAAACACTGCCCTTACAGTCCCTGTCTTACAATTGTTTCTTAAATTGCACTTCATTGCATATTATAGGAAATAAATGCCCTTGAATGCCTCTGAATATCAGACATATAGTAAGAAAAGAAGCCCCATATATCAAGGAATATGGGCTGAATTTTGATGTGGAGTGGGAAGAGGATGAGTTCCTAACTCCTGAGTGATTCTACAATGGGAGTTAGGTTATGAAAGATGTAGAGTCTGTAACTTGCAGAACTGGATTTGATTCACACTGAGAAGAATAAATGAGATACAGTTCAAAGGTTTGAGCCCCTAGGGAGAAAGATGGCCTTCAAGTAAGGAGAGATATCTTCCTGCCTTACAGAATATTTTCCTTCAAGAACCATTCCAAACAAATGAGCAGCCCATCTTATTCTTTAAGAGGTATGAGCAATGGGTGTCCTTAGCCTCTTGATACATTTTGGAAAACACTGTTTTATAAATAACCCACATTGATGTTCCTGCCATTTTAACTCATTTGCCCTTGTTTGGTCTCTAAAGATGGAGACCCTCTGGTTAGCATCCTTTTATGAGTCAAGTTAATGTATTCACAAGTTCAACTTTTTGTTCTTCAGCTTGAATCACATACACTGGAACCTGGCCATAGTACTTTTTCACCTACATCATGGTTCTGCTGCCTGGACCCCAAAAGACAATGATATGGAAAGACTCCAGCTTAATTATGTTCTCTTTTGTCTTTCTATATAAATAGCTTTTAGAAATGTAGATTATTCTTTTTTTCCTCTTGTTTTTTAAAAATGTAGATTGTTCTTTTGAAATTCATGGTAACGAATGTGAAGACTACTGCATTTTGATTTGAATAGCAAAGGCATGTTGAGGTCCAGGATTTTAAAAGTTAACCATTCTTAATTCTTTTGCTTAATAAAGCATTGGATGATTTTATCTTTTAAATTATTGAATAGTTACCTTAATGCATTGGTCATGGAGAAAAAGCACCGTCATTATGAAATATATAATGAAAATAGTCATTATATGTGATTTTTAAAATTAATAGTAAAAATCATAAAAGCAACTTAAAGATAGCTTATAGATAGCAAAATACCTATCATCTACACACTTGTTAGAAACTCACTAGAAATTTTGTGAGTCTGTTTCTTAAATATATTTATTAAGGGTAATTTGGGGGTAGCAATAAGAGGAAAGTTGTATACCACTCACCAGGAGGAAAACCATAGCTATAATCTCTTATTTTTAGTATTAATTATGGCTATAAAAGAAAAAAAATAGATGCCTTAAAGACAAATAATGGGATGAGGAGCCATAGAATATGACTGAGGACAACCTAGGTTGAAAAAATAGAAATGCAATTAATTTAGAATCTACTAATTCATTTTAATCTATCTGGGGTTGAAGTTTTCTTCTATGAAGAAAAGAGTACTAAAGTCTATTAAGATGGAAGAGGTAGAGAACAGATTTTCTAAGAGCTTTTAACATATTTACTATCTGCAACTAGTGTTTATAAGTTTAAGCATGAGTGGTAAAACTGTCCTCTCAGATTACCTACTTTGTAATGGCAGTTTTTATTGTACATATAATTACTTATATGTAATTCTTAGAGGTGAATACTACAATTCTTCTTAGAGATGAATTTAATGCATTCTGAGAAATTAGTAATTTAAAAATTATTTCTAGTGGAAATATTAGGTCCTCAGGAGAGTATACCTATAACCTGAACTTCCTGTGAAAATTCTGAATTCTAGCAACTTGAATATAAAAATTACACCCAATGCACTTGACCAAGTGAGTCATGTGAGGACTCTTACCCAGCAAAGGAACACTGTCCTCTGAAATCATTTTGTATGCCTTATTGTATAAGAGAATTACATCACTTCTACCTATGTTTATTCAAAGGCAACTTGAGTAAGGGTGACAAATACTTTTCACTAGGCTGGGTAAGTGAAAATACTTTTCACTTTTCACTTATTATGTCTATATTCACGTTCATGAGCAGAAGCAAAACTATAGATGAGGCAGAATAGCAGGTAAATAGCAAGCACGTTGATCACAATGTGGTAGCACTTTTTATAATAGCTAAAGAAAGAAACAGGGCTTCCCTGGTGGCGCAGTGGTTGAGAGTCCGCCTGCCGATGCAGGGGACGTGGGTTCGTGCCCCGGTCCGGGAAGATCCCACATGCCGCGGAGCGGCTAGGCGCGTGAGCCATGGCCGCTGAGCCGGCACGTCCGGAGCCTGTGCTCCACAACGGGAGAGGCCACAACAGTGAGAGGCCCGCGTACCGACCAAAAAAAAAAAAAAAAGAAAGAAGAAAGAAACAATATATTCATATACCCAGGAAAAAAGTCTAGGAGAGTATGCACCAGAAAATGTTAAAAAATTTTTTTTACAAAGGTTCTCTGTGGGTAATGAGGTTACATTGTTTTTTGTTTTTGTCTATATTTTCTAAGTTTTTCAGTTGATAAATAATTTTTGCAATGAGAAAAAGTTATTTTAATGGAAAATACAGGTATAACAGATTTGGGGGATGTTTGTGCTAGTAGGATTTCTTAGTTGCAGACAATGGAAACTTTCCCTGACTGATACAAGCAGTAGGCAACTTCTTATAAGGCTGTCACAAACCAAAGAACAAGGTACAGGAAAAGAGCAGGAAGTGGGAAGCTGGGCAGGCTGGAGCAGCCAAGATGGTACTCCAGGTATAGTCTACAGAAGATCCCCATACCTTGGAAGTCATCTCTAGGCTGTGGACTCTGCACCCCTCCATTGCCGTGAATGATCTTTCAGGAGCCTTCATTTTTGTGTCACTCCCTCAAGCTTCAAAGCCCTTGGCAGGAATATTTGCAGATGCCCCAGCTGTCAGAAGAAAAGATTATCTGACCCCTTTAGCTCCTACAGTGGGGTGTGTGACCCTGCCTCCCATCTATTTTAGGATTCTGCCCAAAGAGTATTCTGATGCTAGGTGACCAAAAGCAAAATCCACTAAAGTGTTCTGATTAAACCATACTCTGAAGGTTTCCTAATGATCCAAATTAGCCTTGTCTGAGCTCCTCCCCTGCTCACTGCTGTTTACGAGGAAGAGACTTGCTATAGTCTGAATGTTTGTGTACCTCCCCCTACAGTTCATATGTTGAAATCCTAATCCCCAAAGTGTTGGGTTTAGGAGGCGGGGCCTTCTCCTTCAGGAGGTGACTAAATCTTTATCCCTCATGATTGAGATTTGTACCCTTATTAAAGAGGCCCCACAGAGCTCCCTAGCCTTTCTGCCATGTGAGGACACAGTGAGAAGTCTACAACCTGGAAGACAGCCTTCACCCAACCATGCTGGCACTTGACCTCGGACTCCCAGCCTCCAGAACTGTGAGAAGTAAATATTTCTTTTAATTTGTAAACCACCCAACCTATGGTATTTTGTTGTAGGAACCCAAACATACTAAGACAAGACTGCATCACCTATGTAGGATCAACCTAAAACAGAGCTAATATCTGAATTCTTTGATTTCCTTTCAAATGCTTAACTCTCCAGACCCTAGGCCAGAAGAAACAATGTACTATTGTTGATGTCAATGAAATACTTAACAAATCCGAGCTGGTAATAACTTTAAGACTTTGAGAAGAAGGATGCCCAGTAGAGATAATTGATTTTACATTACAAGAAATTTAGTCCTAAGGGTTATGCTAAAGATGAGCATAACCTACAAGTCATTTGTCATGAATAAATGCAAAGATCTCTGGATATCTTGTGGTATAAGATCTTGAGTAGTGAAATATTACTGCTGATGGGTTTCTATCTGCTGCTGTGAGTGTATTTTCAGGCTCAGGTGCAGAACTAAGCTGAGGGGTATGAGATTTGTAGTAAAAATTTATTGGAAGTAGGCAAGTGGTCATAGACTAAGTAAGGGTTCACAATAGGATGCAGTCACTTTAAGGACAATTTTGAAGAAAAAATGCTGATGGTGAAAGAAATGCAAAAACCACAAACACATCAAAGAGGTTCATATTCCTGGGAACAAAAAGGAAGGTCAGAAAGGATCTGCTTATAGAAAACATATTAATCTTGGGACGCTGTCCTTTTGCCTCTTGCCCCCCATCATTTCAGGTCACTTAGCTTAGACTGCTTTTCAGCTGGAAAAAGCAAATGATACCCTTGCAAGGACTCTGCACAACATTATAGGAATTCAGCTGTTTTATTTTTACAACTATTAAAGCATGGTTTAACTGTTACATGAATAGAAGTTCCTTATAAATGGCAGTAACTTCTCTCCAGAGATGCAGTGCTCAAGATTCCGTTCATTGACATACAAAATGCTCTTCATGATCAAGTGTTTTACTTATTAGAATTTAACTCTTTCTCAGACGATTTAATACAAACCGTGGCAGACAGCTGATTATTCGACAAAATCCATTTCCTCTTCTTCCCAGACACAAAGCTTGACTATGCTTTCCAGCTGCCCTTGTCATTAAATTGGGCCATATGACTGAGTTCCAGCCAGGGGAGTGTGAGTAGAAGTAATGTTTGCCACTTGGAGGGCTGAAATCTTGAATGCCTGCTGACTGAGATGGAAGGGACAGAGTGACCTTAGATGCCATGTGTTGTTCATGAAGATGGAACCCCCATCTGCCTGGGCCTCTGTGGAGAGCTGTTCTACTAACCTATTCACTTGCTCATCACGAGACAGAGTGTGACCAAGATAGAAACTTTTAGATACTGTACCGTTACATGTTTGTTTATTTGTTACTGCAGCCTAGGCTAACCAATACACTAATAAAACTTTTTTCAGTCTTAGTTTTTGATTCATTTATGATTTTGTAGATCAATTGTAAATTTTAAATATTTATCATTGTATTTGCAATATATCTTTGAATTAGAGGTTCTAAAGCACCATTAAACAGAAATAAAAGAGTTATACTGTTGACTCTTGAACAACATGGGTTTGAACTATGCGGGTCCACTAATATGTGGATTCAAAAAAATAAATACAGTAGAATACAATACCACGTTGGTTGAATCAGTGGATACAGACTGAAAGTTACAGAGGGCTGACTATGGGCCTTGAGCATCCACAGATTTTGGTATCCACAGTGGGTCTTGGAACCAATCCCCCATTGATACCAAGGGATGACTGTATTAAGTAACAAGTACTTAATGAAAAGATCGTTGTAAGGGAGTCTATATAAATGACATGCAGATATATCTTTTCCCCCCAAATTTAGTGCTTGTCATAGTAGGTATAAAATAAATATCTTTTCTCAACAATAAATGAACCTCCCTCCCAAGCTCCAGACTGATTTCAGTTGCCCAAGGGACATATTTCAACAGTTTCCTACAGGAACATCCGCAGAACATTTCCACAACTAAAATGATCTTCCCTGTCAACCTCTGCCTACTCTGGCTCTACCAAAATACCATCATGCTCCCCACTCTCCTGTTTTTATCAAGGGCACCCTTCGAATTGTCCTCTGTTGACTCACATAGCCAAATGGTTGCTTCATCTTCTAAGTTTTATTCCCCAAATATCTTTCCTCCTTCAGCACACTTTCTCCACTCTATCCAAGAGTACTCAACCAGCTCTAATTGACCCTATGTAACGGTAGCTCCCAGGCTTCTAGTTTTCTGGCCAATAACATTGCAAAAAAAAAAAAAAAAGTGTTTTAGGGACCAACATATGATTGCAAACTTTTAATTTGGCCAAATAAGAACATTATTTAAAAAAATTTTTTATGGCCGAATAACATTCATATAAAAATATATATCACATTTATATATATCCTGTATATATCACATTTTATTTATCCATTCATCCATTGACAGTTTGTTTCCATGTCTTGTCTATTATAAATAATGCTGCAATGAACATGGGCATTTATCATATATTTTCTATAGACTATTTTTAAAATAGTAAGGTAGAGAGGGCTCATTTCAGAATATAGGAAAGCCTTTTACCTTAAATAAATTAAACTTTATGCAAATCATGACATTCTCCAAGATTTTCTACTCAGGTAGTTAGAAACTCTTCGGTGGACCAGCATTGGTCCTGAGGTCCTGATATCCTCTCATAGCTAAATGAATATTTCTGAGCTCCAGAAAACCATAATTTGGAAAGATACATATGCACGCCAAGACATGGAAGCAGCCTAAATGTCCACCAACAGATGAATGGATAAATGGATAAAGAAGATGTGGTACACATATACAGTGGAATACTACTCAACCATAAAAAAGAATGAAGTAATGCCATTTGCAGCAACATAGATGGACCTAGAGATTATCATACTAAGTGAAGTAAGTCAGACAGACAAAGACAAATATCATATGATATCACTTATATGTGGAATCTTAAAAAAATGATACAAATGAACTTATTTACAAAACAGAAACAGACTCACAGACACAGAAAACATACTTATAGTTACCAATGGGGAAATGGGGGGGAAAAAAAGTTCCTTTGAAACATTTAAATAACTTTGATCTTCAATGTCACATAAATAGCAATAGGGTATTGGGGAAACAGGGATTGCTAAGTAACTTCTTTATTCTTTCCAACATGAGGGAAACAAAAATAAATTCATGTTTCTATGACCATAACACAGAAGCTTTTCTACTATAAAAATTTTGTTTTAGACTCCTATCAGGAACTGTCTTTTATTTTAGGCTCCTACCCAGGGATTGAATCGTCTTAAAAGACAACTTGTTGGAGAGATGGGAATTACAGAGCTCTCTAACTCTCATCTAATTTTGTGTCTATGCCAGTTTTAGTGAAGGTACACAATATTTATTCCTTTGGGTTTTACATTCATCAAAAAGCAAGACAACAAAGCTCAAAGATCTGAAACCATAAAATTTCTAGAAGAAAACGGGGTAAACTTGACAATGGTCTTGGCAGTGATTTTTTGAATATGATACCAAAAGCGAAGGCAACAAAATTAAAAGTAAACAGGTGAGACTACATCAAATTAAAAAGCTTCTGCACAGCAAAGGAAACTATCAACAAAAGGAAAAAGCAACCTATAGAATGGGAGAAAATATCTGCAAATCGTGTATCTGATAAGAGGTTAATATTCAAAATATATAAACAACAACAACAACAAAAAGAACCCAATTAAAAAATGGATAGAGGAACTGAACATTTTTCCCAAAGAAGACATACAAATGGCCAACAGGTACCTGAAAAGGTGCTCAACATCACTAATCATCAGGAAAATGCAAATCAAAACCTCAATGACCTATCACTTCACACCTGTTAGAATGTCTTTTATCAGAAATACAAGAGATAACAGGTGTTGTCAAGGATTTGGAGAAGAGGGAACCCTTGTGCACTGCTGGTGGGGATGTACATTGGTGTACCCACTATGGAAAACAGTATGGAGTTTCCTTAAAAGATTAAAA
>NW_021145946.1:36052-50000 GCF_002837175.3 Physeter macrocephalus | reverse complement strand
CATGGGCTTCTTGGCCATCTGATACTCTTTGGTGAACTGTCCAAATTGTTTTGGCCCTTTTAAAAAAGTGGGTTATCTCCTTATTTTTGAATTGTAACTGTTTTTCATATATTCTGGGTAGAAATCTTTTATATGTTTTGTAAATATTTTCTCATAGTCTATGGTTTGCCTTTTCATTTAGCTTAATGGTATCTTTTCAAGAGCAAACATTCTCAATTTTGAAGTCTACTTTACTAAGTTTTAAAATATATGGTTCATGCTTCAGGGGTCCAATTTAAGAAATCTTTGCCTAACCCCAAGAGACCAAGATTTTCTTCTAAAAGTTTCAGAGTTTTAGCTTTTACATTTAGGTCGATGAGTCATTTCAAATTAGTCTTTCTATATAGTGTGAAGTAGGGGTTGAGTTTAATCATTTTGTTTTGTTTTTTGCACGGGGATAGCCAATTGTTTTAGCACCTTTTGTTGAAAAAATTATAGTTTTTCCATTGAATTGCCTTGGCACCTTTGCCAAAAATTAATTGACCTTGTATGAGTGGGTCCATTTCTGAACTATTTTTTTTTCTATTGATCTATATGTCTATTTCCCGTAGACCTTATTACCATGCTGTCTGGGTAATTGTTCATTTATAGTACATCTTAAAATCAGGAGTGTGAGTCCTAAACCCTGCTCTTCTTTTTCACAATTGGGTTGGCCATTCTAGGTCCTTCGCATTTTCATATACATTTTATAATTAGCTCAATTTCTACAAAAAAGTCTCCTGAGATTTTGTTTGGGATTGCAACAAATCTATCCATCAATCTGGGGAGACTTGACAGCATAACAATAGCAAGTCATGAGCATGATATATCTCTCCATTTATTTGAATTTTCTTTAATTTTTCTCAGGTTTGTTTTATAGTTTGTGCATCTTTTAATTTAATACTAAACTTATATAAATTTATATAAACACTTATATGAGATAAGTATTTCATATTCTTTGATATCATTGTAAATGGGATTTAACATTTTTTAATTTTCCAATTTTTCGTTGTATTTCTAGCATACAAAAATTTCCAATACATTGTACTTCTAGTATATATGAATACAATGGATTTTTGTATATTGACCTTGTATCCTACAACCTCATTACACTCACGCGTTAGTTTTGGCAGCTTTTTTGTAGATTCCTTAGATTTCTCTACACAGAGTCTCATGTCTTTGTGGTAAAGCTGGTTTTATTTCTTCCTTTCCAATCTATATGCCTTTTACTTAGTTTTCTCTCAAGGACCTCTGTGGTAGGCAGAATCATGGCATTAGAATGTCCATGTTCTAATCCTTAAATCTGTAAACGAATTAGCTGACATGACCTAGGGCAATTAAGTTTGTGGATGGAATTGAGGTTGTTAACCAGTGACTTCAAGAGATTATTCTGGATCATACAGGTGGACCCAGTGTAACCACAAGCGTCCTGATAAGGGAAGAAATTGGCAAGGAGGAGGTCAGAGTGATGGAGTGAGAGGGACTGGGTCACAGTTGCTGGCTTTGAAGATGGAGGAAGAGGCGAGCTGAGGAATGTGGGCAGCTTCTAGAAGCTGGAAAAGGCAAGGAAATGATTCTCCCCAAGAGTCTCCAGAAGGAGCCAGCCCTGCCCACACCTTGATTTCAGCCCAGTGAGATCTGTGTCAGACTTCTACTCTACAGAACTGTAAGATAATAAATATAAAAAGAATGAAATAATGCCATTTGCAGCAACATAGATGGACCTAGAGATTGTCATACTGAGTGAAGTAAGTCAGACAGAGACAGAGAAATATCGTATGATATGGCTTATATGCGGGATCTAAAAAGAAATGATAAAAATGAACTTATTTACGAAACAGAAACAGACTCACAGACTTAGAGAATGAACTTATGGTTACCAGCGGTGGCGGGGGGGTGGTTTCGGGGGAAGGGATAGTTAGGGAGTTTGGGATTGAGATGTACACACTGTTGTATTTAAAGTGGATAACCAGGGACTTCCCTGGTGGTCCAATGGTTAAGACTCTGCACTCCCAATGCAGGGGGCCTGGGTTCGATCCCCGGTCAGGGAACAGATCCCATGCCACAACTAAAGATCCCACGTGCCACAACTAAAGATCCTGCATGCCGCAACTAAAAGATCCCTCATGCCCCAACTAAATATCCAGCATGCCGCAACTAAGACTTGGTGCAGCCAAATAAATAAATAAATAAATATTTTTAAAAAAATAAATAAATGGATAACCAACAAGGAGGACCTACTGTATAGCACAGGGAACTCTGCTCAATATTATGTAACAACCTAAATGGGAAAAGAATTTGAAAAAGAATAGATACATGTATATGTATAACTGAATCACTTTGCTGTACACCTGAAACTATCACAACATTGTTAATCAACTATACTCCAATATAAAATAAAAAGTTAAAAACTAAATGTGGGTAAGACTCCACTCTCCTAATGCAAGGTGCCCGTGTTCGATCCCTGTTCAGGGAGCTAGGCATCCCGCAACTAAGAGTCCGCATGCCTCAACTAAGATCTGGCGCAGCCCCAAATTAATAAATAATAAATAAATATATAAATATTAAAAAATATATATGTGGTTTTAAGGCACTGAGTTTGCGGTAATTTGTTACAGCAGCCCCAGAAAATCGAACAACCTCCGATGTTGAAGAAAAGTGGTGAGAGTGGACAGAAGATGCTTTTTAAATGGAGTACATTGATTTTTAAATAATGCTGTTTACAATAACAATTGAAATCATTGCCATTTCCTGGACACCTGCCATGAATCTGATCTAGAATAAGATGGATCTGGACCCATTTAACATTAATCCTGGTGACTGTTACTTGAGAACTGAAGGATGATTTTAGACAGGGGTCCCCAACCCCTGGCCACGGACCGGTACCGGAACCGGGCTGCACAGCAGGAGGTGAGCGGTGGGTGAGTGAGCCAAGCTTCATCTGTATTTGCAGTCGCTCCCCATTGCTTGCATTACCGCCTGAGCTCCGCTTCCTGTCAGCATTATGGTGAGTTGTATAATTATTTCATTATATATTACAATGTAATAATAATAGAAATAAAGTGCATAATAAATGTAATGCACTTGAATCATCCTGAAACCATCCCCCTCCCCTCCGTCGTGGTCTTCCACGAAACCAGTCCCTGGTGCCAGAAAGGTTTGGGGACCACTGTTTTAAGGGACACCTCCAGCTCAGCGTGGTAAGAAGTATGGCTGTTATTTTGCTTCTCCATTAAACTATTTTTTGTGTGACATTTACTTTAAGCATTTGGGATTCCACAGCACACTGCCTGAAAATCAGGACTCCACGTTGACTCATTTTCTGGAAAAAGTTACGAGAAATTCATCTCACTTCAAAGAGTGTAGCAAGGCTGAGACATGTTGTAAAGTCTCCCTAACACTCTGGAATCCAGACGGAATCAAATCCATCTTTCAAGCTGGCCTGTCTCAGGCGGACAGTCCCTGTTCAGTAGGACTTACCTTGAATGGATTTCTGAGATCCTGGGGAAATAGGTTTGTCGAGGTTTAGGGCTGGTTTTCTTGGAGGGTCTGTCTGTGTTGTTCTTTCTCTCGCTGTCTCTCTGTCTCTGTGTTTCTGGTGAGATGTCATGTTTGGCACTTACGGCACATATAGGAGATGCTTCCTGGATCTTTCTCTGGGCCTGTTTCCGTCCTTTGGCACTGGGCTGCCACTGCCGCCACCTACCCGTCTTTCTTTGCTTTCCTTTGCCTCGAATTTCTCACTGTAGTTATGTTTCATCTTGCGGCACAGAATTGTGTGTTTATTTGTAAGCTGCCATAAAGTATTTCCGGAGACAAATAAATAAGTGTATGTGTCTCAGCCTTTTACTACCTATGCTTAAATGTCCCTGGGCCCCAGGCCAACTGCAGACCTTCATAGGATATTCTACCCATGGAGGAGTTAGCCACCAGAACGCTTGGGCTACAAATCACCCAGCACCCTGTGCTGTGCTTTGTGCATGGACGCCCTGATTCTGCCCTGGAAGCACATAGGGCACACCTGATACACGCTTTGTGGGGCAGACACGCCTTGTCTCCTGGGCCAGTCTGGCCTTGGCATGATGGAGGTGGGGACCCCTGGGAGGCTCTTTCTTACTCCTGGCTCCTTGTGAGAGAGGAGGCATCCATGTTACTTGGGGCCACTAGGAGAGCATTTCCTTCCCTTGGATTTAGGTGGTAGGGTTTCTGAGAATTGGGGTCTGTCTTTGGATTATGTTTCTGCACACTGGATGTTGGCTGGCAGCCTCCTCTCCCCTCCAGTCTGGGCTCTTCCGCATGTCCTGTAATTTCCCCCGTGCACCTGTTACGATAAAGACCATAATTCTATGGTCTATGGTCTTTCCTGTTCTCTTCTCCGTGGTGGGTCCCTTGCTTCAGAAAGAAACACTCTCCAAATATCAGACCCCTTGTGTTAAGGGGAGAATTTCTAAATAAGTCATACGATTGAGGGTGGAGGGAACCCTTGCTGGAACCTTTTGGGATTTAAGAAATGATCAAGAAGGTGCTAGAGTGGTCTTTGTTTTTAACATCCATGAAGTCTGCAAAATGTGCCCCTGCCCTTGTTAGTTGAGCTGTGGGGTGATCATGCAGCCAGTCCCTGCCTGGCCTGGGGGAGAGGCGTGGGGATGGGGAGTGGACAGCTGGCCTTAGCCTCAGATTGTCCCCTGGATGTCACCTGAGCAGCTGCCACAGAAGCAGCCTGCCAGGGGTCACCATGCTACTTCTGCTTAGTTTGGCCCAATTATCAGCAATAAAAGTTCCATCAGAGCGTGCGCTTTGCGTGGGGTGAAGGGGGTGGTGACATCTGTGTCTGGGGGCCCGGGTGAGGTCGGCTCTTCTCCCCCTCTCACTGGACACATTCTTTGCACAAGCCTCACGCCACAGACAGAAGCTGGGGTTCAGGCTGGGCTCCAGGCTGGTTGAGCCCATGTGAACTGAGGTCTGCATTCCTGACCCTGGGGGAGGGAAAGTCTCCATCCCTGCATGGTGTCCAGTGTGCAAAGAGCCCCACCCAGGCTTTCCTGGTCCTGGTGGTGACTGGTTGCATGAGGGAGGGAAGTGGCCATAGGGACCCAGCACCAGCGGGTGGGCAGTGCATCACCCCGCAGAGTGACCCTGTGCTTGGCGGCATGGCCCCTCACCCACCTACTATCAGCTCAAGGGAAAGGCCCCTAAAATTCATTTACTCCTTGTTATTGTTTTTGGAGAACTCCTCTCCATCTGCCAGATCCCAGCTTCCATGAGGAGGGTGTCACAGCCTGGAGCAGGACCAGAATCCCCTGGAGGGTTTGCTGTAACAGATTGCCCATCCCACGTCCAGAGTTTCCGATTCAGGAGGTCCAGGTGGGGTCGAGAATTTGCATTTCTAGCAAGTTCCCTGGTGATGGGGACCTCCGGGGAAAATCGCCTTGCAGTGTCAGGGCTGGGAGACACTGGGGACCTGTACCCCCTATGCTGTGCCCCATGCAACCCTGGTTGTATGATCCACGACAAAGGGTTTGCGGTCAAGTAAGTCTGGCATTGTGGCAGGCCCTCACCTCTCTCTTGGAGATTCCAGATACACTGTGATAGAATAACACCTTTGATAAATCCTGCAGGGCAGCACCAGGTTTCCTTTAACCCCACATTTCCCAAACCTATTTAAAAATGGAGCATGTCTCTTGCCACCATCCCTTCTACCCGGGGAGGGTTCCATCAGGCATTAGTTTGAGAAGCTGATCCAGAGCTTTCTCTTTCCCCTGGGTGGGGCAGAACCACCCCCCTTCACATGTCCCCTCCTTGACCTGCCAGGTTGAATCCAACTTTGTGAGTTTGTGTTTGCGGGAGCAGTGTGGCCTGTCCCTCACCTGACACCTGTGCCTCTTCCAGCCTCTTCCTCACCCCCTTCCATGCCTGCCTCCTTGGCTTTGGGGAGCTCCTGTCAGGGGTTGCAAGAAGAGGGAGGTGGTGATGATCAGCAGGCTGGGGGTGCTGGGCGTGCACTTCCTGCAGTCAGAGCCCGTGTCCTGCCCAACCCCAGCCCCAGCTCACTGCCTTGAGCATAGTACGTGCTCAACTAATGATTACGGCCAAGGTGGACAGGACTGCCTACCTGCTCCTGTCCTCTGGGTTAAAGCAGAGCTGGCCCCTGGGGAAGACCAGTGAGGATTGTCCTGGCACGCATGGATCTTCCTTAGGAAATGCTTTCTGACCCTGCGGAGTTCAGCCCGTGGAAACTCTGTCGGTAGTGGGACTCAGGGGCCCGTGCTCCCCCGCCCTGGAAACAGGGAGGGCCTCCGGGCTCGGAACTGACCAGCGCCCTGGACCGCACTGGCTTCCGAGCGCTGGGGAGAGCAGCGGCCATGTGGTGGACAGTCGAACTTTCTCAGAGGCTTGCTCTCAGCCGGCTGCTGGACGGGGCCTTCTCTGCACCCACCCCCAGGGTTTCTGGGCTATTGGGGGTCGCAAATGGGGCTGCGCTTCAGAAGACAACAGTGTCCTCCAGACTGCCTGGCAGAGCACTGAGTGCGGGTGGCCTGGCCTCCTGGGGGGCTGGTGTGCTTTGTGTTGAGAGCATCATCTCTGTCTCTCTGTCTCTGTCTCTGTCTCTGTCTCTCTCTCTCTCTCTCACACACACACACACACACACACACACACACACACAGTCATGTCGGGCACACATGGTCATGCAGGCTGGTGTTGTGCCCTGGAAGGCGTGTGTGTGTGGGTGCCCGAGGGTGATCAGGACACTAGATTTTCCCTTCCAGCCCGGACTTGGGCTGGATGGCTTTGCAAGAGGAGATGCCTAGGTGTGGGGTGTGATCCAGGGACATGTGAAGGTCAAAGGCCAAACACATCATCGTCATGATGGAGGCATTACCATCAGGGAAGGAGAGAGGCCAGGAAACCCCTCCCCCTGGGGCAGAGTGTCCAGACTTGGCCGGTGCCAGGCCTCCCTGAGAGGTGTGGGAGGGGAGAGGTGGGGACAGCAGGAGCAGAGGTGACCTCAAAATGTGCTGAGAGTTGGGGAACAGCAGAGGCTGCTGGAGCTGAGTGGGGAGGGGAAGGTGGAGGAGCAGGGGCTGAAGGCTGGGCCCTGGGCCAGCGTTTGGTCTTTAGCCACCCGATACGGTAACATTGCCAGCCTCTTCCTCATTTGTCCTCGCTTCCTGGGCCAGCATGAACGTTCCTCCCACTGGGGCTGAGTCTCCAGGTGGGACTGTTGGAAAAGAGGGGTCAGTCCCTACGGGGTTTCAGGACAAAGGGAGCAGCTGGGCGGGGCAGCCCCATTCAGTCCCTCAGGGTTGCAGCACCTGTTGTGGAGGCTGAAAGCATCCTAAGGGATAGAGCGGCTCCCAGTCCTCTTGTCCAGAAACTATGCCTGTCCTGCCGTGGACTTCTCTGGCAAAATGGAAATATACCACCCAGGCCCCCTTCTGGGCTATTAACAAATTAATATTAAAGTTTAATGGGAGTCCAGGGAAACTAGGAAAACTTTCCCGCCTATCCAAAATACCAAGGGAGGGATGTGAATGTGCAAGATTCCTAACAACTGTCCTCAGGCCAAGGAGCCTGGATTTGCTGCTGAGTCAGCAGAGCTTCCGCATTTGCACTAGTCACTGTGCTGTCTAAACTGCTGAATGACCCCCTGCGTCTCCCTGCAGAGCGCTCATGAATTGGAAAGGGTAAAACGGTGACTTTATGTTGGAGAAACATGGAAGACTCCACCTTGATCAGACGACCACCAATATGGGACCGTGAATAAGAACAGACCGATGAAAGCAGGTAATGATACCTGTCCGGAGGAGGACAAGACATTGCCACCTGCATCCCCTGAATCGAATCATGAGGGAACAGCAGACAAGCCCAAGTCCTGGGACAGTCTGCAACATCAGGGGCTGAACCCTTAAGACCTTGACGTCAAATAAGATCCATGTCACGTAACAGACTGAGGAGCTATTTCAGATTAAAGGAGGCTGAAGAGACACGACAAGGGACGGTGCTGTGATCCTGGGCTTCCTTTGCTGTAAAGGACATCATTGGGACAATCGACAAAACCTCACTGTGGTCTTTATACTAGCTGGTAGCTTCAACTCTACCAACGTTAGTTTTCTGATTTTGATTATTTTGCTATGGTTTATGGCATTAGGAGAATATCCTTGTTTGTAGGAAATATTGACATATACAGTGGAGAAGAGGCAGCGTGCCCGAGGCTTACCCTCAAGTGGCTGAGAAAAATATGTATATTTGAGGAAGAGAGAAAAGGATGAAACAAATGTAGTGACATGGGGGAACTGGGTGAAGGATACACAGGAATGCTTTGTTGTGCTATGCTTGCAACTTTCCTGCGTCTGAAGTTTTGTCAAAATTTAAAAAGTTTGAAAAGATCTCCGAAACACAGCGACTGAACGCAAGCTTATGTGTCTCTCCACAATGACAGTCTGGGTCTCCATGGTCAGGTGGGGACCCAGGACTGTCCCTACGCTGCCCTCTCCCCTCTTGCACCACAGCCCCAGGGAGGAAAAAACTGACGTTGATAGAAAGCAATTCCTGCTTGAGCAAGTGACATGCAAGTTCATACTCTGTTGGCCAGAGCAGGGTCTGGTGACAAGGGAGATCAGAAATGCAACGTCCACCCGGGAGACCCCCTGCAAAGGCAAAACTTTATTCCACGGAATAAGGGGGAGTGGACTTGGGAGGGGGGGCTAGCAGCTCGCCACCTTCCCCTTTCTCCAATTCAGAGGTCATTTGGCAAACGGCCACGGCCTTGATGAGTCTCGAGTCTGTGCATCCAGTTCAGATGTCCCACGTCCACCACTGCTCCACCGTGGCCTCTGCTGGGTGCCTCAAATATCCCAAACCTATTATGGTCCAGAATGGCTCCTTGATTTTAGCTGTCCTTTCTGTCCTCAGCCTGTGCTGCACTGTCCACCTTACAGTGCCCTCCTGGTGTTCCTGCCACCTGGAAGGCAGGTAAGTCCCCTCTCCCACCCCGTCTCTTGGCCTGGTTCACATCCATCACCCTTGGCCAGTGTCTCCAGCAGCGGATCACACACCTGCATGCCACAGGCATCACCCTGATCTTACTAAGATGAGGATTCTTAGTTCGGAGGGCTGGGCACAGCCTGAGGCTCTGCACTGCTGACAAGCTCCTGGGGGAAGCTGACGCTGCAGGTCTGGGTTGGAGCTGAGTCCTTTGGAGATGAAGGAACCGGCACTGCTATTACTGCCAAGAGTATGATCACAGATGGAGGCGGATGAGTCAGGAGCACAGCAGCCCTTTTCTGAGGTGGACGTCTTGTGGGGTTCTGTCCGTGCTCAAAACTGGCACTATTTTGGAGAAAGGTACCTTGTAGGTCCCTTCAAGTTTAAATTTGCCTATGAGTTGGTAAGAACAAAAAAATAATCCATATATTTCACTTCGTGTGGCTGATGAGGGGAGTTCAGAACACCAAAGGACCTGGCGAGATTCAGAGCATTTTTAGTTTGAACGGAAAACAGGTATATGAGCCACAGGGCTTCCCCTCTGCGTGGCTAAGTGCTATATGGGCTGTGTCTCGGAGTGGCTGTCTAGCGGTGAGCCCAGGTTCTGCCCACAGTCCAGTGGCATAAACAGGAGGTTTGCATGAGGTCTGTCAGCGGGCACTCAGAATCCCAGCTCTGTGATTAGCTGTATGATCTTGGGCATGCCATTAGTCCCCCTGAAACTCAGTTTTACCATCTGTAAAGTGGGCAGGAGTATTACAGCTGACACAATGTTCCCAGTGGTTGGCTCTGATTTCCCCTTTGTTGGTGTGTCTCTGTGTGTTCAACCCCTGCATCTCTACTGGTAGCAAAACCTACAGGAGCGTCCTCTAGACCTGCCTGACTTCTCACAGGCTGCACATCGATGAGGCCGCTGCTTCTGCAAATTAACAGAAGTGTGTGACCAGAGTCTGCAGGCTCCCTAGAAACACAAAGGCTTTTAGATCGAGGTGTAAACAGGCTACTTTTCAGGCCATCCAGCTATATTCTCCTTGACCACAAGATGGCACCCTGCAATCGTGAAATCTACCACAGGCACCGTCAGATAGGGGCGCCTAAGGCGAGCCAAATATTTCTTTGAAATCTTCTTTTCATTAGATGATATCCTTATCCTTCGTGGACCAAGTGGTTTTCCCCAAAGGCCCTAGAAAAGGTTTTACAGAGAATTTTGTCTCACCCCTCTTGGTGACGAGCAGGAGCTCCAGAGCCAGCCCCTCAGGGTTCGTAGCCCATCTTTGTCACTTCCTGGCTTAATCTGTGTTCTTCATCCAACAACAGTGACAAAAGTACCTCCCTGAGAGGGTCACAGTGAGTTTTAAACGATGTTTTCAAAGTGCTTGGAATAGCGCCTGGCACATAGCAAGTCCTATAAAAGCCTGGTAAATAAAACCTTAATACCAATAGTACCACTAAGAGCACACTCAAGAGTTGCCCCACTCTTTTCAAATAAATGACATTCAACACTGAATAATCGAATTGCACCTACAAGAGTCCAAAATAGGTTGAGGATACTTAAATATTTGGAACTTCTGGAGTTCCTGATATATTATGTAAACAATGGAAACAATTTTCCTAATTTAATGCTGTAATTCCTTTCTGGAAAGTAGACTTTTTTGCCAAAGAAGGAGTGAAAGAACTTTATCCATTGCTACTTGCTAAGATGCACACCTTGGTGAACAGCTCGTCTGCAGAAAGGCACCTGCCCAGGTATTTGCCTGCTGGGCCCTCCTGCGTGCCTCCGGTGTGTGGCCTGAGACTCCATCCCAGTCATTCCAGAGTTAACCTCTGAGTGCAATATCACCATTTTCACTCAGCTGGGAACAGACCTGCATCAAACGGCAAGATGAGTAGCTCAGGAGTCAAAGGTCTTGCTCCTGACTCTCCCTCCCTAGAAGCACAGCCCCGCAGATGGCTGGCTTCTTGATCTGTTACCATATGGTCAAAAATCGCTTGGAATAATGCCCGAAGCAGGAGTCGGGTTGATGAGGTTATTATCCATGAGAAGTTTGAATGTGTATTATATAAAACTGAATTGCAGAATGTCTAATTGCAGAAAAGCATCATGAAGAAAAGAAATCATCTATAGTATCACTACTTTGAGATATAACCACCATATCTATTTTGATTTCTTTGTACAATGATAGCCATGTGCACTGACTGTTTTTGCACATCAGAAGCACACAAATCTGAATCTTGCTTTTTCCAGTTCCCTCTGAGTCTTTATCATGCCATGAAATACTCTTCACAACGTTTGTTTACGGTCTTGTAATGTTTCCTCTGCGCCTACACCATGAATTCACACTCAGGCTCTATTGTGGCTTCTGAGATGCACCCTTAAAAGAAATACTGCAAATAAACATCTCCTTGTAATAAACACTTTCTAAAAAAATTATTTATTTATTTACTTTTATTTATTTATTTATTTATTTTGGTTGCATCTCGGGTCCTAGTTGCAGGCACACGGGATCTTCACTGAGGCATGCGGTATCTTTTCATTGTGGCACACGGGCTCTTCGTTGTGGCACTTGGGTTTCTCTCTGGTTGTGGCGTGCGGGTTTTCTCTTCCCTAGTTGTGGCGCGTGGGCTCCAGAGCACGTGGGCTCTGTAGTTTGCCACCCGTGGGCTCTCTAGTTGAGGCGTGCAAGCTCAGTAGCTGTGGCACAAGGGGCTAGTTGCCCCTCGGCATGTGGGATCTTAGTTCTCTGACTAGGGATCGAACCCGCGTCCCTTGCATCGGAAGGTGGATTCTTTACCACTGGACCACCAGGGAAGCCCCCGATAGACACTTTTGAATGCAATTCTTTAGGAGAACTTAAGAAAGGTAGATGTAATGAGTTGACAAGCATGAACACTTTAAAGCATTCACTAACTTTTTGCTTAAGGTCAAAGTAAAGTAAAGTAAGCAGCAAAAAACTGGCTTCCATCTCTGTTCTGCTAACTGCAGCCTCCAACATCTTACTGTCCTTTCTGGGTATTTAGGCACTTTAAATTGTCTTTCAGAACATAAAGGAGGGCTTTCAGTTAGGAAGTTCGGTGGCTCTAGTAATCCATAATATGCTCTATGTTAATGTTTTCAGAAAGGTGACCACAGCATTCCAGCTAGCTGTATATTGGTGAAAGTTTACCCCAAACTCAAATGCCTACTGGAGCCAGGCAGGGACTAAAGGTGTCAGCAGGCCTAATGTGATATTTGGGAGATGTCTAGAGTGATATGGAAAGTGCATGTGATCCACTCCCACCTACACAAACAAACAAGTCAGACCTGAATTTGTGAGTCGTTTTAGAACACTGCCCACCAAACAAAACCCGAATGTGAGCCAAATGGTGACCAGTTGTGACCTTTAGAAACGCCCTTTGAGGTTCACGAAGGGCAAAGGGCAGATCTTCATTTCATAGGGGGCGAAACTGAGGTTCAGAAGACTTGGGCACGTGGCTAATCCTGGAAGGACATCACATACGTGGCTTGTCAGGGTTCTCAGCTGGTGTCACTGACTATGGCTGTGACGTGTATCGCAGATCATTTCCTACTCATGATAGACAAAGTACCAAATGTATGAATGATCCACCCCCTCCCAGTTATTTCAGGGATTTCACTGAGCTAATGTGACTCTCGCGCACGCTATGCAATTGCTCACCCAAGAATAACTGCTCCTTCCAGAAAGCCCTCTCCACACGGGGACTGACCACAGATGTCTGGCTTGTGCTATGTGGGGATTTCCCTTTTTCCGTTTCCTGCTTGCTGTTCCAGCTGTCATCTGAAGCCTCCACATCTACAGCCCTCGAATTTCACCTGGGGTCGGGGGGACCTGCACCGCTACCGGGGCGTGGCAGTGGGTGGGCGCAGGGGTGGCGGCACCGTACCTTTCCCGTTAGATGTTGGGATGCATTTGCCATGACGCTGCTGGGTTTTAAGTAATAGGTTTGTGTCTTGCACCAAGATTTGCTTTCTTCACTGAGTTAATGTAGTATTGCCACTGAGTTATTGCTGTTCACCCCACCATCCATGAGTTTTTGGGAAAAAAACCTAACACTCTTCTTAAAACTCAAGAAGGCCTAGGGGTTGGATGGGGTGGGGGTCGGGGGAGTGAGAGCAAGGTCTGGACCACTTGGAAGGGGGCCACGCAGATCGCTCCAATGGCCCTGGGCCAACCTCGGAGACACGTCCTGCAGAATCTGGGACACAAACAGTGCACACTCCATTTGAGCTCATCTTTTAAGAGCCTGGCCCCTATATTTTGCTGTTCAAACTTCAGTTTCTTCTCAGAGATTGCAAATGCAAAGGGGACAAGCAGGTAACATACATGAACAAAACATCTGGGTGTCTTCGCAGGGGCATGGGGGGGGCCTCTGCTGAACTGAACAGCAGTGCTCAGTCTGGGGGTTCCAGTGCACCCCTCCACCTTGTGGTTACCGGGGTGGTGGTGGGGCGGGGTATGGCTGCAGGCGCACACACGGTGGCCAAATCTTCATCATTTCCAAGAGAAGCTGGACATCCAGATTTTACGTGAGAGTTGCTGGTTTTTGAAAGGGGGCAATGACTTGGAAGTTTCCTAAGACATCCTATAGGCTAAAGGAACCTTACCTGCAGGCAGCACGGAGCTCTGAGCAACCCGTCTGTGCCCTGCAGCCTCTGTGGGGCTGGTCCTCATAAGGGGAACGAACCTGCAATTTAATGACAGAGCTTGTGCATGTTCAAAAAGCAAATAATTTCAGAAATTGCAAGAGGGACTGTCTCATAAGTTTATTGCTTACTTAAAGCCCACTACTTTCCGTACCCAAATGAACGGTGATCTCCACCAACATTTTTTTTTTTTTTTTTTTTTTTTTTTGCGGTACGCGGGCCTCTCACTGTTGTGGCCTCTCCCGTTGCGGAGCACAGGCTCCGGACGCGCAGGCTCAGCGGCCA
>NW_021145946.1:27171-36020 GCF_002837175.3 Physeter macrocephalus | reverse complement strand
GCTCCGCGGCATGTGGGATCTTCCCGGACCGGGGCACGAACCCGTGTCCCCTGCATCGGCAGGCAGACTCTCAAGCACTGTGCCACCAGGGAAGCCCTCCACCAACATTTTCGTCAGGCCATGAGAGTGACTGAGAAGTGTTCATAAAAACAGCTAAATCTAAACATTTCCAAAGGGCTTTTAAAACAGAGCATCTCTGAGGATGTCCTGTTAATGAAGTCACCATCACCTTCATGATTAAGGTTCAGGGGAAGGTTTAGGGGTGCTTGGGTGACATCACAGGCTCCTAGGACTGGGGCCTGCAGCAGGCTGACACATGCGTTGAATGCAGTTTGGGGGCATGGTGGCAACAGAGGGGGACAGGTGGGCATTTGCTATCATCAATTGTCTTCTATCTCAGGGTGGGCCAGGAGGGCATCTGAAGGTACCTGGACTGGGGTGCCAGCTTTGCCCACCCCTCTCCTATAGTCTGACCAGCAAACTGGATATGGGCTGTCCCAGACCCAGCAGCCTCTGTAGTTGTCTAAACTGCAGGAGTGGGTTGGGGTGGGGGTCTGGTGGAGGACCAACTTAGCCTCCAGACAAAATGTTTCCTTCCTAATTGAGATGAGGGCTTTCGGGCCATTCAGACTGACCTGATAAACCCATGTGAAGCCATATCCTATGTCAGAAAGGCAGTTTTCCTGAAACTGAATACCTTAAAAATGTGAGTGAAGTTGAATAGCCTCAGGGGGTTGTCAATCAGCCCTCTTCCTCCAGGCTGGCTCAGTGCCAACTGGAAATGCTGTCTCCTGTCCCCCCTCCTCAGTGGCCTTCCTCTGGGAGAAGGGGCTGAGGCTGGTGTGTGGGGAGATTTCTAGTGTTTAAATGGGGGGGGAGGGTAAGCTCTAAGATGTCAGAGAAGTCTCATTTTTGCAACATTTCCCGCGGACCTGGAAGTAACACATTTTAAGAAATGTTTAATACTTTAAAAAGAGCAATACTTAAGTCTCAACCATTTAAAAATAAATACATTTTATCCAATCAAGGCACACCGTTATTTTATATACCACCAACAAAGAAAGAAAGGCAACGGTAGCAAATAAATGCCACATGATGCTGCCTGGCTCCTGTGATTAGCAAATAATTTTATGGTTAACAGGGGAAAGAGGGGGAGGGATAAACTGGATATTGGGATTGCCATATACACACTATTATATATTTATAAAATAGATAACTAATAGGGACCTACTGTATATATAGCAAAGGGAACTCAATACTCTGTAATGACCTGTATGGGAAAAGAGTCTAAAAAATAGTGGATGTATGTATGTGTATAACTGATTCGCTGTTCTGTACAGCAGAAAGTAACACAAGATTGTAAATCAGCTATATTCCAAAAAAAAAAAAAAAAGACACCTCGGATTTCAGGGATGTTAGGTGAGCAAACACCCAATTCTTGGTATCTAGGAAGAGGCCTGCTTTTGCGGCTGTCCTCTGCCAGCTGGCCACCGGGGGGCGCAAGATGCCAGTGCACTCGGTTGTTTTCCTTACCTGTTATTTCCTCTGGCTTGCCGCAGTCTGGGCTCCCAGCGAATCAACCCGCTCCGCCCGCCAACCGTCCTGTCCAGTCTCAAAGGCCTCACCTAGAAAAGGGGGGAGGTGCAATGGAATGCACCCCACCGCGCGTTTCAATGTAGCGCAGAGAGATGCAGTCACCAAAAGTGGTAAGCTCAGCGAGTGAACCGTCTGAAGGTGCAGGCTTATAGGTCCTTAATGGTCACAGCCAAGCAATGTCTATTAAACGCTCTCAAGCTCTCGTTTAGTTTTATTCTTCTATTACTGGAATACAAGCTTTTAATATATGCATATTTAAGTCAATAAAACATTTCGAAATAGACTAAGAATTATGGGCTCTTCCTCCGTCAGTACTGGGCTGGAGTCTCCTTTCGTCCCCTCCTCCTCCCTGGGTGGGTTTTGCAGTCCTTACTCTGCCTTCATTAATGTGCAGCTTGGACCGGGCTCAGCCGACCCTACCAGGGCCGTTCCTTGACCAGAGGGCCGGAGGCCAAGTCCCTAGAGGTCAATGAAAGTGTGGAGGAGGGAGATGGTCAGGGTCTTTCCGGCCGGCCTGTAGATGGCGCCCCGGGAAAGGGATTCCGAGCCGCGTTCCCCAAGCTCTTGGGGCCTGGAGCCTAGAGGTACGGGCGGAGCGCACCCGGCTGTGAAGACGGTGCAGCAGCCAGGTGTTCCTTCCAACTCCCAAGGCTGCTCCGCACTTGCGCTAGGACTGGGTGGGCGGAATTACATGCAAACGTTCAGCAGGGCCCGTGTAGGGGGCGCGCATCGAGGAGCACAGGAGCGGCACGCGGCCGCGACCCCCACGCGCCAGAGCAGCCTGGCGACCTCCACGCGCGGCGGGCCCTTCCTACCCCACCCAGCAGCAGGTGGACAGTGTCGCTATGAAGAGAAAGCCTCGATTGTCCCTCCTACAAACCGCCACACGCCAGATCTCCGCTATTATGCACCCTCCATAGAAATGCAAACGAGCCGCGTGCGCCGGCCGCAATCTGCTCGCGCGCCCGGGCGCCCCGCAGCGCTCTGCAGCGGGCGGGGAGGTTGGCTAGGACCTTTCAGCGTGCCCGGGTAGGGGCCTTGTTTGTGCTAGGAGAACCTCGCGCTCTGGGCCGTAGTATCAGCTGGAGGGGGCTTGCACTCAGGCCTTTTGCAAGCTTAAACCCAGCGCTGCGTGTTTTTACTTTAAGTTCCGGTTTAAAAGCAATGGTCTCATAAACTCCAAATTTAAAGTAAAGAAAAAATAGAAAGGTAGCAACAAAAATAAATGCAAAAAAAAATTCATTAGATTCCCCAAAGGTGCGTTTCACAAATTGCAGCGTACTATTAGTCAGCAAGGTTTTTTTTTCTTTTCTTTTTTTAAAACTTTTTCCTTTTAAGGACTTGAGAAAAACAAAAAGGAGAGATGAAATCTGCAGGCTCCAGTCTGCCTGGTAACACCCCGACAAAAGCGGCAGATTTGAGGCATTGTCATCCCCCGCACCCCTCCCCACGTGGCCTTCTGGCACGAGCCTCCGGCCGCCGCCTCATTTGCATCAGAAAGCGGGCGCGGGCCAATGGGCGCGCAGGCTCGCGCCAGCTGGCTGTGCCAAGGGCCCAGCCTATATAAGGGAGCGCGGCGGCGCCGAGTCTAACTAGCTGGTGGTAGGCGCGCCGGTTTGGGCAGTAGACCTTCTTGTCTTCGCTCGCGTCCGCTCCGCCCTCTCCTCTTGTGGATAATTTGCTGCTCGCCAATCGCAACATGACTCTGGAAGAAGTTCGCGGCCAGGACACGGTTCCCGAAAGCACGGCCAGGTAGCTCGGCGCCGAGCGTCGGACGTCTTTGGGCTCGGGGATCCTGATCCTAACCTGGCCGCGGCTGGCTGGGCGTCAGTCTTCGGGCCCGCTGGGGTGGGAACCCGCTGGGTGGGAGCCGGCCGCGAGTGTGCCGGCTGGGCCGGGGGTACGGCACTGAACTGGCGCGCCGGGCTGGGGCGCTGGGGGTGCGTCCCCGGGCCTGAGGATCCCGGCGCACCCTCCGGCTAGTCCCCGCTCACGGCGCTGGCTCGTCCGCAGGATGCAGGGCGCCGGGAAAGCGCTGCACGAGCTGCTGCTGTCTGCGCAACGCCAGGGTTGCCTCACCGCCGGCGTCTACGAGTCCGCCAAAGTTCTGAACGTGTGAGTATAGACGCGGCCCGGGCAAGGCGAGCGGGGCGGGAGGAGAGGCAGGGAGACCGGGGAGATGGCGGCGGGGGACACCCCGGGCTCCCCGACCCGACCTCACCACCTCCTCCTCGCCCGCGCAGGGACCCCGACAACGTGACCTTCTGCGTGCTGGCCGCCGACGAGGAGGACGAGGGCGACATCGCGCTGCAGATCCACTTCACTTTGATCCAGGCGTTCTGCTGTGAGAACGACATAGACATCGTGCGCGTGGGCGACGTGCAGAGGCTGGCGGCGATCGTGGGTACCGGCGACGAGGCGGGTGCGCCGGGGGACCTGCACTGCATCCTCATTTCGGTGAGTGTCGCCTCCGTCCCGATGTCGTCCCCGGCCCCGTCATCTGCCAGTGGCCAGCCAGGCTGACCTCTGAGCTCTCCCCGCAGAACCCCAACGAGGACGCATGGAAGGACCCCGCCTTGGAGAAACTCAGCCTGTTCTGCGAGGAGAGTCGCAGCGTCAACGACTGGGTGCCCAATATCACCCTCCCCGAGTGACAGCCCCGCGGGGATCCTTGGTCTGATCGACGTGGTGACGCCCCGGGGCGCCTAGCGCGGGGCTGGCTCTGTGGATGCGCCCTCCGAGGGCGCCGGAGTGCGGCGTGGAGACTGGCAGGCGGGGGCGCGTGGAGAGCGGCGAGGAGGTGCGGCTCCCTCCCGAGGAGGGACCCGGCGGCGGCAGGGGCAGGCTGGCCCCAGCCCAGGACTCTACAAGTGTGGGGAGCGGCTGCTCGCCCAGGAAGGCCGGAGGCGGGACCTTGGCCTCACGGCCGAGAAGGACGGACTGGCCGGGCAGGAGTGACTCAGCAGCCTGTACTCCCGGCAGAAAGGAGGAGAAAGGCAAGGCCAGGCGGCCTGGACTTGTACAACAGTTACAGGAACTCTGACGGATTTAGCAGTATGCACTGCTGTTTCAAAACGGACACGGGTGATGCTTCATTTTCTAAAGGATTATGCTGCTGCAGCTTTGAGTTGTACAATAAACTTACTGAAACAAACTTATTCTCTTTATTGAAGGCAGGGGATCTTTGCGGGGAGGTGGTTTGCAGGGCTGCTGACTTCTGAAATGCACGGAACTCTGATGGCACTTGTTCCGTCTTCCTGTTGGGGCTGAATAACAGGCTCCTGGGGTGCTGGAAGTGGGGGAGGGGACGCCAGCTGGGTGTTAGGGCAGAACTTGAGCCCTGCTCCTATTTCTCTCCCTTTGGGAAAATTTTTAAACTTGCAAGACAGGAGCATACTTGGTATAAGACATCAGTGCAGCAGCTGGCCATCCAACCTGATAACAGAGGCCTTTCCCTCCTCTGCCCCCTCTCTCCTCTGCCCCCTCCTTTCCAACAGCTGCTTATCAGAACAGCTTGCAGGATGCAGGCGGCGCCTTCCTGCGCAATGAGCTCTGCCTTCTGCAGGCGCTGCCCTGTGTGGTCCCTGAGGATGGTGGCAGACTGCTCTCAGGAACCTTTTCCTCTTAAAGGCATGGCACTTACAGCAATGTCACCAAGGTATTAATAGCGCATGTGACGTGATGACTGCATTTAAGGTGAGTCATCAATTTGTCATGGCTGTGATAGAACTTAGAAGATCGGAGCAAAAATGGGAAGGCAGCATCTGCACAAAGAGGTGTGAGCAGTTCTGAGTGGGGCCGGCATCTGCTGTCTACTATTTTGAGTGTTCTCTGCCCACATCAGAGTTATGAGGACTGCTGCTATTCACAGCAGCTTTGAAAGACTTATAGGAGAAAAATAATTGAAATCTTTTTTGGCAAAGACTTTCTTTAAGGAGGATCTAGGGGGGAATGTACTGAGTGAATCAATCATTTTTATTAGACCAATGTTTTGATTTCACGCTGGGGCCTAACTACACTGCTTTTGGCAGCGGAAATATGCAGGGGGCTAGACGGCTGTTAGCAAGCTGCCCAGGGGTCCATTGAGCCTTCTCGGCAAAGGAGGGGTAGTGTGCTGTTTTTCTAAGAAGAAAATTCTCCTGATTTTTCAGCAGTCCCAGGTAGCTGATTCACCTTGTTGGGTGCCACTTTTTAAGTTCTCTCCAAATTGTGAAAGAATTAACAGAACAGGACGGTACAAACTTAGTCGTTTCTACTGTAAGGAAAACATCTTGTTTCACATTCATCAGCTCTTAAAATCCCCCTTGACAGAGGCCCAGTGAAATAATTCAGCTGTGTCTGTGCCCAAGTTTCATTCCTATTTCACCTACGGTTGCTCAAAACCTTGAGTTTTCCTGGTTGAGGTGGAGCCTTGCAGGGTGGGTCTCTACAGCAGTCTGCATTCTGGCCTAATGACCATTTGCCACAGCATGCTATAGTAAACACCAATGGGGCATAATTACCATGAGTAAATGTAGCAGAGCATTGCATAGAGCAGGCGGCAGACCCTCCTGCTGGTCCACTGAACCTTGTAGAATAGTCACTTGGCAGACCTTAAGAAACTTGGCTTTCTAGGACTAGAACTTACAGTAAGGGCACCTGTTGGAGCCCCAGGGGCTAGGAAGATTTACAGGGAAAAAAAAATAAATGCATGCTTGGACATAGTGCCAGGCCCTGGCACTACGCTCGTGCTTAATTTTTTTGTGGGAGGCGTGAACAAGCATTTAATGCTATTAAAATGAAATACTCCATAGGATAGGTAATAAAACGCGCAGTGCTTATAAACACGTTATCGTATTCATACTTCCAACAACTCTAAGTGGTAATGCTTAGATAAACTAATTATCGCATGCACGGTGAGGTGATCCACGCAGACTGTTTAGCACAATGCCCTGCATCTAGAAAGCACTGGATGAATGTTAATGACAGTAATACTGTACTTATGATGAAGTAGTTTGCTAAAGATCATAGAAATCAAGTGGACTGGTGGATTTGGACCGGGCTGTCTGGTTCCAGGGCCCAACACTACCTGCTGTGCCACACATCTGGGAAGGAAGACTTACTTTCATAACTTTATACGTTTATAAAAGTTTTATGTATTCATTGCAGAAAACTTGTAAAACACAAGAAAAGGAAAGAAAAAAGTGCTGTAATGGGCCGTCTCCACATTTTGGTGTATTTCCTTCTCGCCTTTTCTACATCTCTGAGGGGTACATACCATGCAATATACAAAACCACATGCAACATTTTTTAAGAAGCTCATCTTCCCCCGCATTTGGTTGTCTCCTGCTTCTTTTCCTTGACATTCTGTTGCCTGCCCCCATGTCACTCAGTGACCCTGGAGGCCAGGGTCGTCAGCGCTGCAGCAGGCTCCAGCACAGTTGTGACAGCGCACACTGGTTAGGGAGTCCTTTTTACCCCCCAGGCCTCACCGAGCAAGACAGATGCCAGCTGTTTGCAGGCCCGAAGCAAGGCTGTGCCCACCCCAGGGCAATGAGTGTCAATCACGCTCATCTTTTAGTTCAGATAAAATTGTTTGCATCTGATTATGGCTATAAAAAATTGCACTGGCAGAAATGCTGTTGTAAAGATGAAACGAATACAGAAGCAGCTCTGGGGGTCAGGCGACCCTCGTACACCCAAGGAGGTGGGGCTTCCATTCTCTCTTTGGTAAGACAAGAGGACAAAATGATTGCCAGGATTTGTTTTAATTTTAAAGGCTGTAATTCTATGTATTATACATTTAATGAAAACATTAGCCTCAGTGGCACAATGGGTATTGCTCTCGAGGCTCACAGAAAGCCATTTGAAAAACAGCGATAGAGTGTTTTAGAAGCAAAGCAAGGATGTCGGCAAACAAAGCAAGGCTGTGAGGTCAGTTCAGGGAGCAGATATTTATTTTTGCTTCTTTTCGGAGTTCTTGAGCTTTTCTGTTGGTTTCTCCAAGCTATCAGCCCCTGCACTCCTCATGGGGTGTGTCCCCCCAGAGGTCAAAAGGAAACTGTCCTTCCCCAGCCGCTGAGAAGACACTTGACAGCCTAACTGGGGCAGTGAGGTGTGATCCTGTGTGGAGAGACCAGCTGGGGACGACGGGGGGATGCCTGGACCCGTGAGGAGCCTTCGATGTCTGTTCTAGGGCAAAGTTATACTCGGTCTTTGGAAGCAGCCTTGTTTTTAAGTCTAGCTCAGACTTTCCTTCTTTATCTTCCAGGAGATATTTCTCTTCTCTTGGCAAATATGGTGTGCACGTGAAGAGCTCCTGGTGTTCTCTCTTCCAGGCGGCGAGGAGGGTGTGGCCAGCAGTCCTCTGTGAGGGGCGAGGGCTGCTTGCAAGAGTCTGGATTCCAGGAGGTGGATTTCCTGCTGGAAGCTGCTGGAAACACCCCCAGGGCTGTGTGATTCCAGCCCAACAGGCAGCAAAGACCTTTAGAGTCTCTATGAGCTGGGCCTGGGAGGGGCTGCTGCTTCTCTACCTCATGGTGGGGAGGTGGCTACTGGGTTTGGGGGTGGGAGATGGGCTGCTCATTCATTCATTCCCTCATTCATTCATTCATTGGTTCCTTCATTCATTCAGTTGGCAATTACTGTTTGGAGCACAGTTCTAGGTGTGGACTCCTGACGGGTTCTTGCGAGCCTGAGTGGCTTGTTGCAGGTGAGTGTTTGGGTAAGGGAGGGGGGCGTCCAGCTGTGTCCCACACCCTTGTTTTCAAGGCTGGCCAAGGGCTGTCTGGCACCTTGGGGCTGCTTCCAGGGCGGCTGGGAGAATGTGATCAGAACGTGGGGTCTACCTGCCCATGACGTTTGGAACCTGGCCTAATTGTCTGGTAATGTAATATTTTGGTCAAAGCCAAGTTCTCTTTCTTATTGCTGCTGTGGCTTCCTGTTGCACAGAATAGATACAGTTGACTCTCTCCAGCTTCTGGATGTAGGGACTGCAGATCAGTGAAATACAGGAAAGCATGTTTCTTGTGGTCTGAAAACCTCAGTGGAGACAGTAAAATCAGTCATGGGAACATTGTTCAAAAGACTTAGAAGCTTTTTCCCCTCCAAGTGGGCTCTAATCCTCTAACCGCTGAGCATTTCTGTATCTCATACCAAGTGACTGATGTGGTTTTACTTTATCATCTCAAGGGGAGGTGGGATGTGCTGCCGGGTTTTTTTTTTTTTTTTTGCGGTACGCTGGCCTCTCACTGCTGTGGCCTCTCCCGTTGCGG
>NW_021145946.1:20904-27136 GCF_002837175.3 Physeter macrocephalus | reverse complement strand
TCAGCGGCCATGGCTCACGGGCCCAGACGCTCCGCGGCATGTGGGATCCTCCCGGACCGGGGCGCGAACCCGTGTGCCCTGCGTCGGCAGGCGGACTCTCAACCACTGCGCCACCAGGGAAGCCCCGCTGCCAGTTTTCATGAGTCTTTTTCTTCAGTGTTTGGGGTTTGCTTTGGGTTGAAGTTTGCAAGCTCTTTGGTTATGCAGCTTGGTGGTTGAAGTGATTCAGCTTTTTTTGTGGTCTCTGCAGTTATCCCCCAACTTTGTGATGGTGGCCTAGGTGACATTCGCTTACATCACGTCTTCCCTGAGTGGGAATAATTCTGGAGGATGATTTCAAATTTGTTGGATTTTTATTATGATAAAGTACAGGTGAATAGAATTGTAAGCAGTAACATTAATATAGCAATAAATAGCAAAATGGAAAGAAAAGAAACAGACTGGAGAAAGCATCCTCTTTCTCAGCAAGATCAAAGTTCCCTGGAGTGATTCACAGCAGCAAAGTGATTCCTGGAACTCTTTGCATGGAGAGGAATTTGATGCTAAAATTCCAGGAAGGAGGACACTGATGGTGGATTAGGCACAGCTATCGGCACACCCATTAAAAACCATTGTGCATTCATTTTCTGTCCTTGGATTTCTGCAAATCACTCAAGTTCTGATTCTGTGGGCCCAAAACAATGATGCGATAAAGCCCACGGATGGGGTGGTTGGCCCCTAGTCATCAGATGCTCAGCTTGGCTAACCGGGGCTTTGGGGTCCTACTGGGCAGCCTCAGAGCCCATGCTCTAAGTCCCCATGCAGTCAGGGCCAGGACTACCAGCCACTCTCCCTCCATATGGCCTCCAGGCCCCTGGGCCCCCAGCTTCTCCAAAAGCACGGAGAACACTGCGGAGAAACCACTACCCACCCAGGTGCAGCTGAGGAAGCCAGAGGGAAATGTGGGCCGGGGGTGATGCCCTGTGCCTTTGCTGGGCCACCCAGCTTTGGCCATCAGGGACTCCTCTGCCCAAGCAGAAGCCCCTGCCCTGCACCAATCCTGATTATGCTGTTGGAGGAGAAGCTGTCCACCCAATTCCGGCAGCCTATTCCAGGACAAGGGGACTATTGCACCTCTCAGACCCATGATGGCCTGGCAGATGGGCCGAGGCCTGGGCTAGACCTTGTTCATTCCCTCTCTGGTGACCAGCCGCCAGCAGTGCCCCTGTAGTTGGACCTGCCCTTCCTGCTGCAGAAACATCTCTTTATCTCCCTACCTGTCCCTCCCTCCCCACCTGTCCCTCCCCTCCACACCTTTTCCCTCTCCTCCCCACCTATCCCTCTCCTCCATACCTGTCTCTCTCCTCTACACCTTTGGTGCAGGGTCTCCTCTTCTCAGATCTAGACTCTCCAGCCCCTCTGTGCTGGCCTTGAGCTGCCTGTCTGCCCCCCTGCTGTCATCCCCACCTCCCACATTGCTGGCAGTCAACTACCTTCTCATGACACCGGTGTCATCGTGTTACCCCCTTTCCCTGGAGACTATTGGGACCAACAGCTTCCTGTTGCTTCACTGCCCTGCCCCGCTCCAAACATCAGGCGTATCTCCTCCCACTTCTTCATGGGCCTCCTCCTCTACCCTCTCAAGGCTCCTCTTACATATTACGGAGATCTGTTTACAAGCCTGAGTGTTCCTCACAGAGAGGGAGAGGGTTTCACCTGAAATACCTTGACTCCATCATGGTACTTGGGACAGGCTCACTCTACTGTCTCACTGGGTGGAAGGAAGCTGTGTACTTTGGAGGATGTGTGCACATCATCCTTACATCCTGCCATGTAGTCTATAACACCTGCCCTTTGAACGCTTAATGAGAGAGGGAGAAGTAGAACCATTTAAGCAGCAACGTTGGTTTGGTGTCTGTTGTAGGAGCTGGGGTAGGATTTGATCTTTCATCATCATGGTCATCATTTGATCACCATGATCACCAAGGACATTTGCCGAGTGCCCATCTGGTAATGGAATATAGATCCTAGAAAATTCGATGATGTTAAACATTACAAGAAGCAACACCGATTTTAAAAAAATCAATAGGAAGACAAACAGTGAGAAGCACTCACTTCAAGAAGGATGGAGGAGGAGGAGCAGGGAGCAGTCAGTGACATTTTGAACATGGACTACACAGTGGGAGGGTCTTGGCTCTCTTCTGCAGAAAGCAGGAAACCGCAGCACGTCCTGCATAGAAGCAGGATGGGGCCTCATGGGGATGGGAACAGCAGTCAGCCATTGAGGACTGACTTGGGTGTGGGGTGTTCCTGGAGGGGCAGGATGGCTTCTGGAGGTTCCAGTGTGTCTGATACTCCTAGGGCCTGGGGAGACCTGGCAGCAGCAAGTGTTGAAGTGAAGGTGGGGCCAGGGGTCCCTCAGCAGCTTGAGGACTTTGGCAGTTGTCTCAGGTTCCCTGCAGAACAAACCATCCCCAAACTGTCTCTCATGATTGGCTGGCTTGGGCTCTGCAGTCCTTTTGATCTACCTGGTGCTGCCTGAGATGGTACCTGGAGGGCCTGGTGGAAGACCGGACTTGGCCAAGGCGCCAGGATGTCTGAGCGGCTCTCCCTCCCCATGTGGCCTCCCCCTAAGCATCCTACATAGGCGTGGTGCCATCCCTGCTGGATTCTGTTGGTTCACCGGAGCCACGGGCCTGCATTAAATACGGGAGTGTGATTCCTGGGACGGTGGTCCCGGGCTGCCTTCTTGGAGAGTAGCTTGGACTCCGGTTTCTGAGTCAGGTTTGAGCTAGTGAGTCCCTCGGAGGTGTATTTAAATGATATAACCCACTTTGAGGGAAGAACAACATCAAGTACAAAATGTAATTGTCCGTAAAATTTTAGTTGGTGTGTGCCGCTGCTCTTTGCTAAGAGACGTCTTCATTAAAGGATGTTTACAAACACTAAAAATTGCTTAGATAGGTTCCACAGGAGACACATCCCCTCCTCAGCTCAGTGCATGGTTATTCAGCAAGTTGGCATGAGGGTGTGTTGTGGTCCACATGGACAATTTACTGGTACCCGAGGGTGCCAGGCTTTGCGCCCTCCAGCCTTGCAGATGTGGTATCAGCCCCGCCCCACCTCCCCATAGCCGCCCCCGGCCAGACCCTGCCACCCCCCAAGCAAAGTCCCGGGACTTGACTTCCCTGCACCTCCACCTTGACCCAGCTCCCCTCAGATGTTCCCCCATGGAGAGTATGGCTTCACATTTCTGAAAGACGGATCCTTTATCTGAAACATCCGGGCGGTCTGAGCATCTGTTAGACAGTGAGTGGGTTCAGTGATGGGGAGGCCATCAGACTGTGCAAAGAGGAGCCGTTCAGCGGGGACCGAGAGACCCTCACGCACTGGGAGTCAGTGGGGCTGGAGGTGCGCCTCCGGGTGCAGTGAGGAAGGGGCTTCAGTTCTAATCCAGGCCTCTATTATCTCACTGTTCTTCCCTTTTTGGTGGGAAAAAATAAGGTAATTTCATACAATGATTTAGGCTTGAGTACTAAAACTATCAACTAGTACAATAAGCTAAAATCTGGAATCTAGGTGAGGTGCAGCTGTGCTCGGCACTCTCCAGCACAGGCTCCCTGGGCCCCCTCTGGTCGGTGCCTGGAGGAGGGCATTGCCCAGGCTCTGCCTCAGGGCTTCTCCTTGGACTTGGCCAACCGGAGGGTTGGGGGGAAAGGTCAGTGTTTATTCCCTCTCCCTCCTGCTTTGGGGCCCTGTCCCCCGCACTGCCCCATCCCCTGCGTCGCGCCTGTGCCAGAAGCCCCTCCCCATGTTCTCTGGGCTGACCACCTCCCCTGAGAACACCTGGCCTTGAGCCCAGCATACCTGACCCTCCTCTCCCCTGTCATTGGCCAAAGCAAGGTCTGCGACCCAACACGTGCCTGCATGGAAGGGCTCACGCTGAGGCCTGACTAACGGTGGCATCCACTCGGACCCCCTTTGCCAGCAGGTGCACCAGCCACTCTTGCTCTGCAGAATCGCCCTTGGCCACAGGGAGCCTTCAGCCAGGGCAGGCTGCCTCTCCGCAGACTCAGCCGAAGACCTCAGACAAAGGAGGTGCGAAAGGCCACTCCGTGGCACCCATGTGGGAGTCACGCGGTGCTCTCGGGAGGGAGTCAGGCAGAGGCCCCCCAGCGCTCTCCCGCCTCCTCATGACCCCTCTCCCAAAAGCATCCCGTCGGTCACTTGAACTGAGGCCCTGTGTCAGCCTCTAGGGTCTGGGGAGGAATGCCCCCACTTACTGGCTGGGTCAAGGTATTCCATCTGAAAGGCAGGACCCGCCTCATCAGGTGGTGTGAGGACGTAGAGGGGCAAATGCATGCAAAGCGGCTGGAAGCAAGCCTAAGGCCTGTGGAGGAGATGGCCAGAGCCACCTCAGCTTGTTTGGTGGTTTTAAGGGCTAGGGAGTTCCCCCATTTTTACAAAGCGACAGAACTGGAGACATTGTGCAGCCCTCCTATGCACTTCTCTCTGCTGACGGGAGGACAGTTGGGCACTAAATGACAAGCTCAAAAAGTCTCTGGGCCCCAAGGCTCAGACCACCTGCAGGCGTGGCTCCAGGCCCTGCTGTCCACTGTGGCACAGGCCTCTCTGCTCAGGTGCGGCGAGGGACAGGCCGTGGCCAGTGAGGCAGAGGGGACATGGGATCTTCCAGGGCTGCCTCTGGGGGCTGGGGAGAAATGTGCCTGAGAGGAAGGCCAGGGACCCCGAGCCGGGTCCCAGGGGCCGCTCTTGTTGGCTTCCACCAGATCCTGTCCGGTGGCTCTTCTTGGCCCTGGGGAGAGCAGCCCGCAAGCGTCTGCCCATCTCCTGCGGTTTTGTACAGCGCCTGGGGCCCTGGAGACCTCTCCTTCCCATCAAGCCCCCGGCAGTGCTGCAGCTGCAGGTCCCTGGATCATGCTATGAGCTCTGAGGGCACAGAGGCTCCCCGCTGCACCCCTTAGGGTCGGGGGGGCTAATCCTAAAGTTACCCTGAATGGGAGTTTCTGCTTTCGTTTAACACACGACTGCCCACAGCGTGCTAGTTCTGGCTGACCCCTGGCAGGAAAGGGGTCTGCCCCACCCTGTGGATTGGACCCTGTACAGGTAGCCATGGAGAAAAGGGAGAGGTGCCAGCCACCTGATGAGGCAGGAGCTGGTCCCAGGCCCCTGCCCCTATTAGGTATGAGGCCAGGCTCTGTGTTAAGAGCCTGGAGAGTGGGGGAGTTGGGGGGCTGCATTTGAATTCCTGACCATGGACCACTTTCCAGCTGTCACCTCAGGACTCTCGGTACCTCTCTGAGTGTTGATGTCCATATTTTCAAGAACTCTGACTTCGCACAGTACCTGTGGGCTCAGAGGTGCCCAATGCACCTGTTGACTCCGGACCTGAGGTCTGGCTGGGCTGTTGGCAGTCCCTTCCTGAGTCACTCAGTGCCTCTAGGAACAAGCTAGAGGCCTTTTTGCTCCTAAACAAAGCATTGAAGTCCATGAGCTCTTCAAGTCTCACAGTTATAAGATTCCAACTTTCTACGGTCCCACAAAAATCTGTTCTATTAGCAGCTTCCTCCAACACACCCACACACTCACTCATACACACCCACCCACCCACACCCACACCCATACCCACCCACACACACACACGTACATTTCCATAGTCCTCTGTTGTGAGGCCCAATCTCTCAACCTTGCTGGACCTGCAGCTATGAAATGAAGTCAGCAGGGTTTGCTTTACCAACTTCAGACGGCCAAGGATGCGTGAATAAAAAGGAAGTTCCCTTTCAGAGGGTGAAGCTGCCCTGAGAAAGACAAGAACCCCAGGCTCAATGGCATGGCCATGTCCTGTGAGAGCCTTTCAAACACGCCTGGCAGTTTGTTTTTAAAGTTGTGAGCGCTGGAAAACAACAGACAGTGCTTCTCTGGATTTTATTTCACTCTCCCAGGCTGCACTTTCTGAGATGTACTCTCTCACCCTTGTCTTCCTCTGACTGTCACCGAGCCACGAGCTGCACAGAATCTCAGTGCTTGTGACCTTTTTTCCTTGCTTTTGCTCCTATCCGTGGAGGCTGACATCTTTCTCATAAATATGCAGGGACGGGCTTCCCTGGTGGCGCAGCGGTTGAGAGTCCGCCTGCCGATGCAGGGGACGCGGGTTCGCGCCCCGGTCCGGGAGGATCCCGCGTGCCGCGGAGCGGCTGGGCCCGTGAGCCGCGGCCGCTGAGCCTGCGCGTCC
>NW_021145946.1:0-20850 GCF_002837175.3 Physeter macrocephalus | reverse complement strand
CCGCTGAGCCTGCGCGTCCGGAGCCTGTGCTCCGCAAGGGGAGAGGCCACAACAGTGAGAGGCCCGCGTACCGCAAAAAAAAAAAAAAAAAATAAAAAAATACAGGGAGGCAACCCTATTTCAGAGCTGAAGGATCCAAAAGGTCTCTGCCTTTCCCACAGGGTAACCAGTCATCCCAACTCTTTCCTGCAAGCATTCTCTGTCCACAGCACTTGCCTTATTATTGTTTTTCTCAGGGCTGCAAATTACTTCAAATAAACAAGCTAGTACGTAAAAAGTAATGGCTGGAATGCTTGGTTTCCACTAAATGATTATGCTATGGGAACATTGCGCCTTCTGGAATACCGGGGTAAGGTGATGGATGGACAGCCGGTGCACAGAATGTTCTGTTCTGAGCTGCAAGTTGGTGGCTTTCATTCTCGTGCTTGGCCTTGCACAGGTTCGCAATCAGCGAGGAGAACTTGAGCTCTCAGGGTTCTCTGGGAGCCTGTCTCCTTTGCCCGGGGCCAGGTTCTGGCGCAGAGAGTGGATTCCAGAGCCGGCCCTGCCTGCGCTGCTTGTGAGCCTGGCTGACAAGCTCACCTCAGCCAGATGGAAGCTGCCGTTAGCATATCTTCAGGGAGCAGAGGCTCCCCAGGTAAAGCTGTCTGGTGGGCGGGCCAGGAAGAAAACTCTCGGGCTGGGTCTGCTCCAGGTCAAACCTGCGGGAAGGCAGATCCCTAGCAAGTGAACCTGCCCCTGCCCAGGGCTGGCCCCACTAACTGATCCTTGTCCCCAGCCTCTCCCTGTCTCCTCTTCCGCCCATTGAGCCCACTCAGACATCTCTCGTGGGGTCACTGCTGACGCCGTCTGAGTAAAGACGTGAAGGTGCCCCGTGTGACCCCGTCCATAGTGGACGCCCTGTAAAGGTTGGATCCCTCTCTCCCACCTGAAACGTGAGCAATGCTGATTTTCTACCGCACGTTGAACGTGAGGCTGCAGCTTCAGCCAGGGACTCCCCACCCCACAGCCTGACCCCAGGGGAATTATGTCTGCGTGGCCATCAGGCTGACCCCCGGAGGCAGCCTCGCCTTGGTCCACCTTTCCCATTAACACATCCTGACCACCCCAGGGCTCACTTCTCAGGGAACGCACAGGGGCTCTGGGAAGCTGTTCAATAGGACTGTCTGTGTCTCATCATTCACCATCAGGGAAACGTGTATTTCTCAACACGGCCACCGTGGGAGGTTTTGTGGAAGGAGGGTCTACTGCGGTTGCTGGGGACGACAGCAAATGAACTCAGGAGACAGAGAAGCCACCAGGAGAGACACGTACTCTGGAGGGTGAGGAAGCTGGGCCACGGGCAGCCCAGCTGAACATGAAAGGGATTAAAGTACTTGTGGTACATGGTGAGGTGGCATTTCTGTTTGAAATGAAAGGAGAGAGGGTTTCCCGGTAGCCTTGGTATGTCGCATCATCTTTCTGGCAGAGAGTGAAGGCCACCAGACACGGGGATGGAATGGCTCTGCAGTTCCCAGCGGCCTTGCGGAGCTACTGTGTCATAAGCCAGAGAGCAACTGAAATTACACATACGTCCATATTTGCTGTTGTTGAAAGATCATCGAAGCAAGATTCCCGGGGCACAGCTTTGTGGCCCTTCTCAAGCTGGTCCAGGAATTGTTTACGAGGCCGGGTTTAACACGATGCCAGGAATTGTGTATCACTACTGGACTTCTTGGATATCTGCTGGAATCAAGGAGCCAGACGAGAGGGAGGGAAATCATCTGAGTGAGAAGGAGGGGGGAACCGGAGCCAATTCTCTCGGTGACTCGGGATGACCTGCCCTTGTGCTCACACTGCCCTGTAGCCTTCTGCTGGCAGGACCTCGTGTACTGCTGATATTTTTATCTCTGTGTTAAGTGGTACTTTACCTTTATTGTTCTGGTTCCCCATCAACACAGCTTGCCATCTTCCCTTCCTGCCTTCTTTCTTGGCACTGAAGACACACACCTGCCTGCCTTTCCAATCTTTCTGGCAGGCCTGGGGTAACAAGAGGAGGGCAGGAGGTTGCCAGCAGGATCCCCCTCCAGCAGTGGGCTGTGCTGAGAAAGTGCAGGAAAAGCAGGTGGGCCCTGTAGGCTCCTGGCCGCTGGCAGGCTATGTCCCTTCAGAGTGGCTCGTCAGGGCCCTGCCTGGTCAGTTTGCTCAGTCCTGGGTCATGTGCAAGTGTTCCACGCACAGGCCGCCCAGGAGGAAAAGACCAGAAACAACCACCCCCCACCTCATGTGAGAGGCCCTCGGCACCCCACGGCCAGCTGTTTTGCAGCCAGGCGGTACTGAGCGTCCTTTGTTTCTCGCAGCGATGACTTCCCTCTTTGGGTCAATTATGCAGCCTAAGAGCTGTTATTACTTCTGAACAAAGTGTGCCGTGCAGCCTGTGGCAGCTTTAAGGGCAGCCTTGACAGCCAGCACCCTGCCACCCTCCAAAGACAGGGGGAGAGGGTGCCCCCAGCAGGTGGCGGTTGCTTGGCTGGCTGCTTGGTCTTGTGGCCACCACCCTGCCAGGGCCATGAGTTACCAGAGGGCATTTGCTTGTTCGGGAGACCCATGGGAGGAGCTGACGTGCCTGGGGAGATGCTCAGAGGGTCCTCCTTTTGACCTGCCTTGGAGGCCAGCTCAGCAGCGTGAAGAAAAGCTGTGGGGCTCAGTTTGTCCCTGGGTGCCTCGCTCAAGAGAACTGAAGTTCAAGGCACAACAGGTGAGAGGGGGCAGCCCCAGGGGCGTGGCTCCTGGGAAGCAGGATTTGGGATTTGGAGGGAAGCTTAGAGCTCTCCTAGTCCTAATCTCTACCAGCCTGGGATCCATGTCTCCAGCGCCTCTGAGGCTCATCTCTGATCTTCCATGACTTCCACGGGTCCTTAAAGAGAGGGTGAGCCCCACACCCGCCAGTGGGTGTTATAACGTGGTTCTAGGTGGCCCCCCTCGGCATGTCTTTGACCAGGGTCGTGAACCCCATGGACGGGAGCTGTGCGTTCTCTGTGGAGGCTCATGCAGAACCTAGCAGGATGAGCTGACCCCAGGTAGTTCTGGAGACACACTACTAACTATGACAAAACCCAAGTAGACAGGGCAGAAATCTCATTCTGTCTTTTTGTTTCACGGACCGTTCTGGGATGTTTCACAGGCTGCAAAGGGATGAATCTGAGGCCACCTCCCCTGGTATATTTGATGAAAGAATTTAAGAGGAGTTGGAAGGAGGGCTACGAAAGGGAGGGACGGTACGGATGGGACCTGTCTGCCGGAGGTTCTGCTGGGCACACGTTTACAGTCGTTCGGTCAAATCCCCTGCAGGGAGAGCTTGTTTCCCCTTAGCTCCCGTGGAATGTTCTGGAGTGAAGAGATGAGGCTCCCTGGCTTCGCTGCAGCTCTCCTTGGGGCTTGTTTTCTCTCAAGCACGACACAGACTTCTCTCCTGGGGATCCCTGACAGGGGTAGAGGCGGGTGTGGTCACCCTGCAGACGTTTTGGGAGCTCCCCTTCTAGGCGACAGACTGGGCTGGGCAGTGCGGGGCTCTGAGGTTGTCAGCTAGTTCCTACCCTCGGGGAGCTGAGGGTCTGTCTTGTCCACCAGTAGCTGTGGTCTGGGGGGCAGGGGATGATTTCGGACCAGCTGGGAACAGCACTGTGGATGCTGCAGGATCAGCAGGCCGGTGGCCACCTCCACCAGACATCCAGGTGTGCAGAGATGGGCCCGTTCAAATCGGACAGCGATAGCTTACTTCCTAATCAACGCCTTGGTCATGGCTCTGAGAAGGCCAAGTGACCACGACAGCAGCCGAGCCTGCAGGTAAAGGAGCCCTTTGCATGAGGTGGCCATGGGTTGCCCAGGCTGTGGGAGCTGGGCTGAGGGGGGTCAGTGAGACGGGGCCTCCACCCTTGTGCCTGGGTTGACTCGGTGCTTCCTGGTATGATGCTGGCCTTGCCAGTCAGTGGAACCCTGAGCACGGTGCATTTTAGGTGGTTTTGTCCCTTCACTGGGCGTTTTCGGTGTTGTTGAAATGGGGCACATAGCAATGGGATGATAAATTGACCTTTTTAAGGGTTGTCAATAATTAGCTTTGTTTTAGCTTAAAACAAAACATTAACTTTCCTGTCTAATCCTTTCACTCGGTCACGGGTTTTCTTATTCACCCTTAGGCAGTACAAGGCTTTTTGCTAGCATGCACCTCTTAGCTGTCCGGCTGCAGCTCAGTTCAGTGGGAGGGGCCCAGCTGATGACATGCTGTGTGTGGCCCCAAAGCTCCGAGCAGGGGCCACTGGGCTGCCCTTCGCCACCCCGTTTGCTCCGTCATAAGCCATAAGGGTCGCCCACCGCCAGGCTCTCTGGCTGTGCCCCTGCTGAGCCGTGGTGCTGTTAACAAGCTCAGTGAAGTAAAAATAGCTGCAAGGACCAGCCAGTTCTGTGCCTCCGAAAGTGTCTTTTTAGGCCCATCACAATTCATCTCAGTGCCACATACAGGGCAGCTTAAATCAGGGGACAGATTTCTTTTTCTTTTCTAAATTCAGATTCTCTAGAGTGAAGAACTGAAAGTGAGGAAGATGGGGAGAAACTGAGGTCCAAGACCGGCCTGCAACCCATGCAGTCATTAGGACCCCGTGCTTGGCTTGATGCTCTGTCATCGCTGCCCTGCAGTTGTGAACATCCTTGAGCAGGGCCCCTCACTCTCATTTTTAAAAATAATTAATTAATTAATTAATTAATTATTGGCTGCATCGGGTCTTCATTGCTGCGTGTGGGCTTCCTTTAGTTGCGTCGAGCGGGGGCTACTCTTAGTTGCGGTGCGTGGGCTTCTCATTGTGGTGGCTTCTCTTGTTGTGGAGCACGGGCTCTAGGTGCGCGGGCTTCAGTAGTTGTGGCACACCCGCTCAGTAGTTGTGGCACGCGGGTTCTAGAGCGCAGTCTCAGTAGTTATGGCGCACAGGCTTAGTTGCTCCGTGGCATGTGACATCTTCCCGGACCAGGGCTTGAACCCGTGTCCCCTGCATTGGCAGGCAGATTCTTAACCACTGTGCCACCAGGGAAGCCCCCCTCAGTCTCATTTGACACTGGATCCTGTGTGTGCAGTTGGGGTCCTGTGGTCTCCCTGTGAGCAGGTCTGGTTTGCCCACGACCACATGGAGATGTGCTGGGCACTGCACGCCCTTCCAGGGTCCATGCGGTTGGTGGAGGTGCCTCCTTAGTCTGGGTGGGACTCTGCTCCTGGGGTGGTCTTCCCGTTATATCTGGGCCTGGCCTTGCATGGGTCTCTCTGGTGCTGACCAAGCCCCTGGGCTGGTCCTGAAAGGCCCGACTGGCCTCCACGTTGGACCCTCCCTGGCATGTCTGTTTTCTCCTGGGCTCTCTGTCTGTGTCATGTCTATGTGGTTCCTTGAAGGGGAGGACCAACCCAGCTCTCTGTTGCCCTTGGCAGGTTTCACCTCCCGCAGCCAGCAAACGTTGGCTGAAAATCCCACTCTGCCTGTTGGCCTTGGAGGAATGGACGTGGCCTCTGGGTGGCTCCCTGTGCAGCCCTGAGATAGAGTCCCATAGTGCAAGGGGACCCCAGAGGCTGCACCCTCCTGAAGTCACATCATTTCCGCCTGCAACACGGTTTGTTCTTCAGTGTCCACGTGCTTGGGCGTTTTTGCTTTTGCTCAGGGCTCCTGTCTTGCGTGGGTAGTTCCTGCAGCCCAACTGATGGGGCTGGAGGCTCACCAGCGGGCAGAGTGGCCCAAAATTCACACAAAACTCTGTGGATGAATGTTAATCTGGGCTACCAGTACCGAAGTCAAGGTCTGAGCTTGCTAACATTTCTTCTGAAAATCAGGGAACGCTCTGCACTCAGGCGGATGTGAAAAAGCCCGTAAGGCATGACTTACTGGACAACAGAACCATTCTGAGAAGTGGGAGAGGTGGTCCTTATATTGCAGCTCTGACTCATGGCCTGATATCAGCCTGTATGATGTCAGAGGGAAATAGAGTTTGACAAGGTCAACCGCAGAGCTCGGAATCCTGAAAGGGAAACTGTCCTCCTTCCCACTGCCTCTTGGAGAGGACGGGAAATCCCACAGGTGCCCGGATGCTGCCGGGCCTGGCCTTCAGTGATGTATGGTCCTGTAGTGTAAACAGAGAATGGGGAGGGGCGGGGAGTGGAGGGGTGATAGTGCAGGTTTGGGGCTTCAGTTAAGGAGCCCCTGAATTCTGTTACTCACCCAACACGTTTTACACACTTAGTGCATGCCAGGTGCTATTTTAGAAGTAGCAGACACGCAGGGTAGCAGATCTTGCCCTGGGAGGGATGGACATGTGGGGCAAAGAATCACACATGTCAGGTGATGACAGAAGTAAGCACACGATTACAAAGTGTCACAAGTCCATGAAGGCACATGCTAAGGAGGGAACACTATGCTGAAAGCTGAAGGACCAGTGGGAGGGATGTAGGTGGTGTGTGTGTGTGCAAGGTTATCCCAGATAGAAGGGACAGCATGTGCAAAGGCCCTGGGGCAGGAGACTCTTGGCCTGTTCAAGGGACTGACAGGGGGCAGGGGGGTGGAAATAGCTTCGTGCTGATGTGGTGCCACCAAGAGGAATTTACGTTAAATAAAGGGTCCATGAAACTACTTGCTTTTCCGGTGTGTGTGTGTGTGTGTGTGTGTGTGTGTGTGTGTGTGGAGTGCGTGCACACACATAGGTGGCAAGGCAAAGAAGAAGGGAGCATAGGGGGAAGGAATTGGGCAGCCCCTGGTACCCCACAAACAGAATCCTGCAGAAGACTGAAGCTGTGGTCTTATAGACATCATGGTGTGGACCCGGCAGATGTCAAACATACCATACGAGTGGGTCACACCAGTCACAGGCAGCCTGGGGGCAGGGGTAAGACAGGGGTGGAGGGTCTTTTCCCCCAAAGGAGGGAGGCTGCGTCTTCCCAACATTCCCAAAGGGCTATTTGCTATTGATTAGGGGGGGACTCTGGGATTAGAAGAGAAAGTGGGGTGGGACGTTTTTGCTGTCCTTTTTTGTTAAAAAGGGAGTGGAAGTGCCATTCCCTGAGCACCTACAGGGGTCAGGCACGGTCCCCTTGCTTTATCACAACCACCTCTTGAGAAGGAGTCCCTTAATCCCTGAGTCCCTCAACCAGCCAACAGCACTGAAGGGAGGGCAGACGGCGGCCTGGGACCCAGGGGCTGTGCCTCTCTCTGCAGCCTGCTTGCTGGTTGGCCTTGCTCCAGGAGGCCTGACATCACAAGCCCCTCTCTCCTCATCCTCTTGCAGCCCTGGTCCTCGGCAGCCTCCCTGTCCTCTGGCTGCGCTGCCTTGAGGAGGGCCTGGTCTCCAGCCCTGTCCTGCTTCTGCCCTGAGCTTTCCCGGGCCCGGCCCAGAGCTTCCCACACCTGCAGCCTCAGGTTTCTCCTCTCATCCTCCTCTGTGGCCTGGAGAGCTTACTGCCCCTGAGAGTGTCGGGGAGGGGGAAGCGGAGGGAGGCGCCAGGTCCAGGGGGTGAGGGGGTTGGGAGGGCGCCAGGCCTTCGGTGTCGGGGGCAACTTGGGGGTTCTCCATTGCCCTGATCACCAGCAGGGTGAGCTCACTAATCTTGCTTTCTCCTTTATGCAATGGAGATCTGGGTCCCGTTGGTCTAAATACTGTGAGCTGAACCCGTGGTCTGTCATGCAGACTTGGCACAGAGCAAAGTCTGTCCCTATAAGCCTCCTTCCTGCCCTTCCTTCCACCGTTGACCGCCCCTGGCCCCCGACAGAGCTAGGCTGTCCTTGGGGTCCCCAGGAGCCTGGGGTGAAGCTGGCCTGGGCCAGGCGGTGGTCCCAGGTTCCCACATGCCAATCCACTCCCGTCCCCACATGGAAACCCCAAAAGATCTTGGGGGCAGAACATTCCCAGGTCTAGTTTGCTCCTTTTGGGCAGTTTCTTTCTGGAAAACAGTAATTTGCCAGTAATAAGAGGCAACCCTGGGACTCGTTGGACCAGATGGAGTGTCCCCGGAGCACAGATTCCATTGCTTATCACTAAGACTAGGGAAGAGGGAACCCCAGCACCCACTGTGGCCGCCCAAACAGTCTGCTTCCAGAATTGGAGTTCCAGGCACTGTGCTGGCAGCCAACTGGTTTTCTTCCTGTTGACTCTTTTATCTTCCAGAAATGACCCCTCACAATAGCCTCCTCGCCCTACTATGTGCGGCTCCGTTTCTGTCTTGTGCCCTTCGTGCTCCCAGCTCTGGAGAAACCCCTGACCATCTAGTAAATACAAAAGGTATCGTCCCAGAAAGCCATCTTTTGAAGTCAATTCGTAAAAGACAAGCTCCCTGCCCATCTGGAAGCCGCATGCCCCTTAGAGGCAGCCAATATGAAATTTATTCCTTGAATGCCCCCTTTTTTGGTTTTAATAACAACACTCTTCAAAGCCAGCCTGTGTAGCAGGAGTTCTTTCCTCATCGGTGAAGGAAGCTTGTCTTCTCTCACGTTTGCGGCCGTCCCTTTCTCCTTTAACCATGTCTACAGAACTTCGAGGCAGCCGTTCCCGCTGACAAGCCCCGGTTTCGGCCTGGTATTCGTGGGCCTGGGGCTCTGAGCTGAGAAGGGGTGTCCCGAGGCACAGATTCCCACTTTCCCCTTGATGAGTGTGATATTATGATTTACAATAAATATATAGTTTGGGCTTTGCCCGGTTTCCTGGCTCATGGCTCCCCAAACCCTTGGAATTCTGAGCTATGAGAACAATGGGAGCATCTTTTGTTATAATGTTTTGTCCCTTGTCCTCAGTTTCTGAAATTGCTTCAGAGCCATAAAGGTGAAATGGATGTCCTTTTCCACCACGCCTGAGTTTATGTTAATGAGGTGACTTTCGGATCACACCTAAGGATGGGGGGCTTGTTGCCAGGGGACTCAACCACGAATAGAAGGCTGGAACTTTCAGCCCCATGCCCTGATTTCCAGGGAGGGGAGAGGACATTGAGTCAATCACCAATGGCCAATGATTTAATCAATTGTAACTGTGTAATGAAGCCTCCACAAAAACCCAAAAGAACGGGGTTCAGAGAGCTTCTGGGTTGGTGAATAAGGATGCTTCCATGTGCCGCTGGACAGGGCCCCAAACTCACAGGGACAGAAGCTCCTTTGTTTGGGACCTCGCCTTAACAGGTGAGTAAACGGGTTTCCTGAGTTCTGTGAGCCTCTCTAGCAAGTTAATGGGACTCAGGGTTAATGGGAACCTCTGACCTATGGCTGGTTGTTCAGAAGCACAGGTGACCACCTGGACTTGCAATTGGCATCTGAATGGAGGGCGGTCTAGTGGGAATGACCCCTTAATCTGTGGGATGTGACACTCTCTCCAGGTAGAGAGTGTCAGAATGAAATGAAATTGTAGGGCACCCAGTCAGTGTCTGCTGAGAACTGCTTGGTGTAGGAAAACCACACAGCATATGGTAACAAGCTACAGGCAGGTAAAGTTTAACGTGGTGGAAAAGATTCACGGTGAATGCTTTCCTGAGGCAAGACAGGCACCAGGGTCAGGCTGGGAAGTGGTTGCTCTGGTCCAGTAGGGCCCCGCTGCCCTCCTGAGCTAACCTGAGAGGGCCAGCCATCAGCCCTGCATGGTGGCTAAGGGGGAGGTGCCCTCCGCCGTGGGCCTGGGCCTCCACGTGAACGTCTGCGCAGTGGCAGCCCCGAGTGTCTCCTGGTTTTCGTATGTGAGCTGTGGTGCTGGGCCTCTGGGCGATGCCGTTCTAGGTGTGGGCTTTATTGGTGTCCAAGCACTTGATGGGTCATATGAACAGTCCCTTGTTGCTGCCCTTCCCCTCTAAATATCTGTAAATGTTAACATCTTTGCAAGGTTGGGGAACACTCAGCCCAAACTGGATGAATAAGAATTACAAAATTATAGCCCTGGGGAGGAGGCTGTTTCTATCATGACTGGACCCATTCTGCATGCTCCTTCTACCTTCCTTTCAAAATAAGCAGGATATCAAACCTGGAACTCACAGGGAAGGTTTGTTATGGACCCCGCAGAGGTGCTTGCAGGAAGGGAACGCAATTCCCTTTCTCTGAGCTGCTGTCGGCCACACTCCATCTGACGCCGCAGGCTTCGACCGGTACAGCCGAAGGCTCTGCATCTTGGCCTGTGTGGCCCCCTCGGTCACTGCCCTCCTGAGGGGGCTGGGGCACAGTTAATGTGCCAGAACCTTGCAGTGCTTATCAGAGGCTGCCAGGCCAGGCAGCCAGTAGCCTGGGGACTTTCTGAGCCCTCAGGATGTCTCCCCAGCACGTCCTCGTCCTTGAAAGGCACCCAGGAGTCCAAAAATGAGAGAGTCTAATTGGGCCTCAGACACTCTGGACTCCTTGTTCGTTCAGAATGTGAGATCTGGTTGATAACCGACAGTGTTGGCGTTCGCTTATAAGGTCGTTACGAGGCCAAGCTTGGAAACCATGCAGAGTGTGCAGAGTTTCCAAGGCTCCAGCTCAGTGGAGGCTTCACAGCATGCTCGGCTGTTTGCCTGAGCTTAACTGGCTGACCTCCACTGCTGCATGTACTTATCAGGAACTTGTCGAAAGGGAAATTTTTCTGTTTTACAAGAAAATGGAATGTTTTCTGCAGGAGCCTTCCAGGACTGGCAGGCAGAACACCAGCAAAGGTTGAGAGAACTTAGCCCATGTTGATCCTGTGTGATGTTTGATTAAAGGTTTTTGTAAACGTCTGCCTCAGAAAGGGCTGGGGGGAAGGCCAGTGGGTTCAAGGGTCAGTCTTATCAGAGATCATGAGAAGTAAAATGCTTGCAAAATACTCTGGCATGGAAGACAAAACCCAGGTCACATCCCAGGGAAACCTGCTTCCAGGAGGAGATTCCTGGGGTGCTCTTGGGATTAATACCATAGGAGGGAGCAGAAAGCAGTAGGGTTGGTCAGATGGAGGTGTGCAGACTCCGTGCAAGCCCACTAAGGCCGCAGATGAGCCCTCGGGGCACCGGGGAACGCAGTGAGGGGCAGGGCAAAGCCCATTGCAAGGTGGAAGAAGACGAGGCTGCAGGTTGATGTGGGTGCACATGATTCAGGCAAGCCCTCCTTCAGCCACAGTTCCTGCCTGTGGCTTCCGGGCACGCACCTGCAGCCCACGGGCTCCCTCTCTCCAGCAAGAAGCATTGGGCCGTGTGGCTGAGCTGGGGACTCCAGGACTTGAGAGCAGCCTGCAATCAGTGGGAGCTGGGTGTTGGCGGATAAATCCTGACCCCCGCATGGACGACTCTGAGGCAGCATCTATGTGTCACCGTATTGAAAACATACAACTTTTATCTGTAGGGGTTCCCCAGAGAAACAGAACCAATAAGATAGACAGATAGATGGATAGGTGGATGTAAGAGGAGATTTATTATAGGAACTGGCTCACACATTTATGGAGGCTGAGAAGTGCCACCATCTGCTGTCTGCAAGCTTGAGAGCAGGAAAGCCTGGTAGAATTCAGTCTGAGTCCCAAGGCCTGAGAACCAGGAGCCCCGATGTCTGAGGGCAGGAGTAGATCCCACCTTAAGAGGAGAGAGGGAATCTGCCCTTCCTCTGCCTTTTTGTTCCTTTCAGGTCCTCAGCAGACTGGATGATGTCCGCCCACACTGGCAAGGGTGATCTTTACTCAGTCCACGGAATCAAATGCTGATCTCTTTTGAAACACCCCACAGACGTACCCAGAAATAATGTTTTACCGGGTATCTGGTAAATAGTTTCACCGGTCAAGTTGACGTATAGAATTAACCATCACACAGCCTCTTCAGAAAACAGCCCCAGTGTGGCCCTCTCAGATTGGCTCTGCCTGGAGAAGTAGGACAGGAGCCACCCGGAGCTCTTCACCGGAGTAGGAGGGATGGAGCTGGTCTGGGCTGGCTGGGGAGAGATAATCCATCATGCCAGACCGAGACTGTCCATGGGAGGCCAGAGGGTCTAGCCTTTGCTTTTCCTCTCCAGCCAGCTTAGAGGAGCCATATGAAGAGCAGTTAGGCCAACAGACCTCCTGGTGGTTGGATGGATTAGTCTTTGTGGGCAGCATCTTTAAAAACCACAATAAGGAAAGTTCTGGGATTTCGATCAGTGCCAAGTATTTCAGGGTCCAGGCCATGGCTGACATCCCTCCACGGTGCCATTGGAGGCACTGACCAGTGTGTCCAGAGAAGTTCTGAAGGCGGGTTATGGCTTGGATGCTAATGTTGGCCAAACCACCATTCTCTGTTGGAAGGCTCTGAAGACGGTACCAGCTCTTCTGAGAGTGAACCAGGGCGATTCTTTAACCATGCCGGTCACCATCAGTTTTTAGACTTAGTCTGTGCTCCGCATGGACTGTTCTCCTGGTAGCTGCGAAGATCTATGGAAATGGGCACAAGTTGCCCCAAGATGCCGTGCTCTCGTAGATGTGTGGCCGGGATCCATGCAGATTTTCTTTGATCTGACTCATCACATTGGAGAAAGCACCATGCCTCCCTGTTCTCCTGTGAGCTTCCTTTAAAAATCAACAATGAATTAACTTCTGATGACCATAGATAACAATCGACATAGATTTTAGAATTAAAATTAAAGAAATACAAACAACAGGGTGCTGATAGATTCCTTCCAACTCCCCTCAGTTCTCGGCAAGCACTCATTGCTTCATGGAACCCCAATACCACCCTGGATCTGGAAAACTTGTGCCGGACCTTGTGGGAAAGGTTCCACTTCTGCCTGTGGCTTTGCCAGTGTTGAAACCCCGATGGCCTTTCTCTCAACCTGCGGATGTGTGCAAAACCTTCCCTGTGCCAAGGGCCGAGGGCTTAGCTCCGCCCTGGAGAGCCGATCCCCTTTTGGAGGCTGAGGAGGGCTCCTGGCTCCTTGGGGAGAGACCTAACCCTAACCTAACCTTAACCCTAACTGATGGTGGATGCAGCATGCAGCCGTGGGGCTCATGGAATCAGTGGATTTTTTACTGAGTTACAGGCTTTCTGCCCCTTCCAGTCAGCTATGTATATGGCGGCTATTTTTCCACTGATTAGCTCCCTTCATCTAAGTAAATCCCTGAGATTGATTTTTTTAAATCCCCGGATTGTGCTAGATACCATTCATTAAAGGAAATGAGGGTCTTTCCTCCAACATTTAAAAATACATTAAAAATACTTTAGTCGAGAACTGAGAAGCTTGAAGGTGGTTCTGCGTTTGCAGACACTTGTTCCTTCTCTTTTTTGGGCTCTGTTGTACCTTGTGGCTGATCCCCCTCATTAAGTGGACCGGGGCACCCAGGCCTTTTAATGGCTCTCACCAGATGGTGGTCTCTGAGAGCCGGCCGGGGGCTTCCTTTCTTTCCTGTGAGTGATGAGCCTGGCTGTAGGGGGCAGTGTGTTTGGGTGCCCTTGCTGGTGTGAGACCAGTGTCTGTGACCTGGGTTCTTCAGTCCAGGGAGAGGCCTGGGAAGTTGAGCCATTTGTCCTGCAGGATGCTCGGTGGTGCAATCCTCAAGCCGTCAGCAGCATGACTATCCAAACACGACCCTGAATGCATTATCTGTATGCTGATCCGAGAGTGCCAAGGCTCTCCCCTCCAGATTCCCAAGGCGGCCATGGCCGTGACCGTCCCCTGATCCAGAGCCCTGAGTCGGCCCTGTCCTTGCCCAGCTTAGCCCTCGTGGGGATCCTCCCTCCACGTGAACCTGCAGCCTTGGGGCTGTGCAGTCCTTGGACCCGGCCTGCCGCTGCCTCTCTCAGGCTACTCAGGAGGGTTTGAGGTAGATCGAGATTGCTCCTCCACTAAGCTGGAAGCCTCAAGGGATGGGGGACACGACTCGGTTCCCAGACAGTTTCAACATCCGCTCCTGCATTCCGAGCATGTTCAGTGCGGTGCCTTCAGAGGGGTAAGCAGTCTCCAGTTTTCCACACTCCCCACCCCTCCTTATAGTACACCTGGGCATTTTGTGCAGCCACCAAAGGCGTTGGGAAGTGTCACCTTCTAACTCTGAACTGGCATTAACGTCATGATTTCAAGCCAGTTAGGGACCATGGCCCATGGGGTAGGCACCGGGGCTGCTTCTGGGAGGCGGGGACAAGAGGCCCGGTTCGCATAGGTCCCAGCACTCAGGTGCGGCTTCTCTTTGTGTCTTTTCAGTCCACGGACTATGCTTCGCTGTCTGACCTCCCTTTCCAATAAGCTCTCTTTGGGTGACTCACTGGCTGAGGGCTGTGATGACGTCACAGAGCACGTGAGCGGAGGGCAGGTCTCCAGGCGCTGCCTGATGGACGCCCAGCCTCTCTGCTTGCTTCCCTCCTCCTCATCTCTTTGTCCACTTGGCCAGATCCCATAGGGCCTTCCCATTTTAGCTCACATCTCACCTTCTCAGTAACACGAGCTCCCACCCTGCCTGTCCCTGGACCCCCTGCTTTCCCTTTCCTGGCAGCTTGTCGCTGTCTGCATTCTACAGGACTTCAGTGTTTTTTTTTGTTTATGATGGGGTCCGCCTCTGCTAGAATGCAGACCCTGAGGGCAGAATCTTGTCTTGTTCAGAACAAATGCCGTGTTCTGAGCAGAATGCAGTTCTGGGGTAAATATCTGGTGACTGAATCAAACACAGGTTGAAGCTGCGGGAGCCTGGCTCACCTCGCCCGGCGTTCCATCCTCAAGGTGTGAAACCCAGGCCCCGAGAGCCCACTGACTTGCTGGAGATGACAGGATAGTCCTGGCAGAGGTGGAGTGGGGGCCTGGGGTCCACTCAGGGACCCTCCAGTGGCTCACCATTCCCATGAGCCACTGTGAATTCCCCACCCCCTCGTCCTCCTCAAATTCCCCCTGCAGATGGCGTGGGGGGCCTGTGGGCAGCCCTCCAGGCACTGAATGAATGAGCAGGTGAGCGCGTGTCGAAGGCTCTGACCAGCCACCCCTGTGTAGCATGGACGGGGCGCTGGGCACAGGTTCTCGAGTCTGGCCTCCATCACCAGCTGCTTGGCCTGGAGCAAGCTATGCCACTTCTCCGTGCCTCAGTTTTCCCATCTGCACAGTGGGGATAATAAGAGCAGTGCTTACCTCCTAAGATTACTGTGTGGTTTAAAGAGGAAACGGTGAGGAAAGTGCTTAGGACAATGCTGGCCCTTTAGGAGGGACGCAGTAGATGTTCACTGTTGCATTAATAAGAGCAGTAAATGTTCTTGTTACAGTGTTCAGTAAACAGCGTAGGAAGAAGGAATGATACACAAGTGCACACATCCTTGGAGGGATCTGCAAGCATCTCACAGGCGCTTTCTCGGTGCATAGCAGGCAACGCAGCAGGGAGTCTCCAGTTAATAGGTTTTCTTTTTGGAGTGTCTACAGCCCTTTCTCTGTCATTTACTAGCCCTGCACCCACGCCCACCGGGAAGCTCATTGGTTTATCCTGCAGCAGCCTGTCCACTCAAGAACATATCAGTGGTGCCAAGGAATCCGTTCTGCTCCTTCCCTTCCTCCCATTCAGAATTCCTTCCTCCTCAGCCCCGTAAACTTGCTGCTGCTAATGGACTAGTCACTGTACTGAGGCCCCAGGGCGCTGCCTCTTTCCTCCAAGTGTTGGGACTGCACCCCACATACTAACACACTGTGTGGCCCCAGGACCCATGCTGGGACCAGGTGGGGTCAACACCGCAGTGAGGGGAGGACGTGGATTTCAGAAGAAACGGCCGTGGAAATGACTGTGGTGAGGCTCAACCCGGAATGCCTTCCTGCAGCTCTCTGTCCCAGCATCCTCTGGGGCCCCACTCCAGTAGCTTTCTGGCTGCTGTCACACTTGGCTTTTACTGGCAGGCAGGCTCCCCCATCGCTGCAGTCTGTGGGTATGAGGAACATCAGACTTTCACTTCTCCAAGCTGATGACGAGAGTGCGGATAGCAGGAAAAACACAGCCAACAGGCAGTCCCAAACTCCCAGGGAGGGGCCGAGACCTTCCCATCCTGAAGGCCAGCGCTCTCGCCCGCAGCCCCTGTGATAAAATTCCTCTCTCTCATTTCGGTGTCCCAAAGCAGAAGTCCTTATGGATGGAGGAGGGCTGTAGGGCCTGGGAGAGGTGCTGAGGAGGGCTTAGCGGTGCCTTTGGCCTTCCGCAGAGACTCCTGGGTAGCTCTGCAAATCACCACCACCCAGGGCTCCTGGGAGGGGCTGAAGGCCTGCTGTGGGCCCCGGAAATAACAGAGGGGGCTTGGTCAGCTGCCTTCTTTCTAGAAGGCATGGAATCTGCTGTCCTGAGGGTGGGTGACCTCCCTTTCTGTTTCTGTTGTTCAGCCTCCTCCGAGACCCAGCTGCCCTGAGCAAGGCGATGATAGGACATGCTGGTGACTGGATTTCCAGGTGGGGCTGCCCTTGATCAGGAGGAGGGGCATTTGCAGCTGCAAGTGGACCCTGACTCCAGACCCAGGAGGGAGTTTCCGCAGGGCAGTAAAAGGAGAAGCGGTGATTGGCTGCTGGGTATCCGGACCCTCCCCCAGGAGCACCACGCCCACCCTTGCACGCTCAAGGTCTCACCCACACTGCTCCTGACAAGGAGTCAGAGCCGAGGGGAGCTGCCTGTCCCCCAGCCCAGAGGCAGCACAGGGGTTGCCTCCCCCAGTCGGTCAACAGGCCCAGTTATTGGAACAAGCTCTGAAAGGAAACAAGAGCTGCCCAGAGGGGCCGGGGCCTCCAGGACTGGCATCTAGAGGTGGTAAACGAGTCTTTCTCAGTGTCTCCCCGTTCAATGCGCATTTATCAGGACAAGGGCCCCTCCCTCCCAACCAGGATGCACCTTGCATATCTCACTGTGGGGTGATGGTCAGATAGCGAGGCCTCTGTCCACTCCTATAATCTTCTTGAGTTACCCTCTACCCAGTGGCCCCATCCCTAATTATTCCCAGGGTCCAATGGAGTAGGGGGTGGGGAGAGAGAGAACGCTGTCTTTCAAGACCCCAGAAAGGCTCTGTGGAGTTCTTACAGCCAGAGCTGAGTCCTGCTTTCCAGGGCAAGGCTGGGGTGGGGTCCTGGCCTTTGCGTTCCTTGAACCCCGAGTGTTAGCGTTTCCATACTAAGGTCCCTGGAGGCCTGAGGTCAGAGGTCTATTTCCAGCATCATTCCCATTCCCTGTCCCCCCACCCCCCGACCCCAAGGCAGTGTCACCTGCAGAGCAAGCACCTGGGGGCTGAGAGGGCAGAGGGCAAGTGCCAAGTCACCGAGCAGCAAGGCCCGCGGCCGCAGTGCTGTTGGCAGGGCCACTGGAATTCATACCTTCCTCCAGCCAGCCTGCGCGGCCATTCTTTGGCAGCCTCCATCTAACGGTCTCCAAGGTTAATCTTTTCTCTTCTTTAAGGGCACCCAGCTTGCTGCCTCAGGCCTCTGATCATGGCGGGAGTCTGAACTGAAGGTGTGTGAGGGGTCTGGGAGAGGAGAAGAAAGGGACCAGGAGCTGTGGGCCTGGCCAGCGCTTATCACTCACTGGTGCTGATAATACAGACTTTCAGAGTTTACCTATTTCTTGTCCCTCTGAGTTGGTGCCTCCTGCTCAGTTAGGGCTGACAGCCCAGTGCTCACTGAGAGAGTAGCGTTAAGACACAACTCCTCCTGAGTGGAACTTTCTAGCAGAATGCTGGGGGTGGGGCTTCGGAGCCAGACCACCTATGTCCCGGGGAGACTATCCCCCCACCCCTTCCCTGTGTGAGCTTAGCCAGGTGGCATCTTTTAGGCTTACCTAAAGGTTTGCATGCCAGGCCCTGGGGCAAACTGTATCTTCCAAAGGGGTCACACCAGCATCCATCCCACCCACTAGCTCTCTGACAGTCTGACTTCGATGTTCCTACACCTTTCTGGAAATTGTGCCCCCAGTGAACTGTGCTGGAGGTCTTGCTGTGAGGCTCTGAGGCCATCAGGGGTCACAGACGTTGCCCGGCTGCTCCTCTGGTTTCGCTTGCTCTGGGGGAAGCCAGCTGACCTGCTGTGAGGACATTCAAGTAGCTCGAGGATCATCCAACTTGCCCGCCGGGAGTGACTGCAGCCTCCGCTGTCCCCTGACTGACCCTCCTGAGACCCTGAGCTGGAAAAACCCAGGTGAGCGGTGTCTAAATTCCTGCCCCAGGGAAATCGGGAGAGATAATAGAGATTGCTGTCATGTCCAGACACTACATTTTGAGTTTTGTTACTTAGCCATTGCACCCCGAGCAGGTCTCCAGCATGAAAGGAGACCGTTCTTGCATTACTGAATCTCAGATTGCAGGCAGGCTGAGACTTCCTAGCTCAATGAAGCTTCTTCCAAAAATCCGGACCATATGCTTCACTTTATGAATAAAATATCTGTTGCACCCGCTGACCATTTAGGTATCGATTTCTAAGGTTTTTGGATGTGGCTATCTTGTCTTTGATGAAACTGAAAGCAAAACTGAGATGCATACCCTTCTCCTGGGTCCCCTTGGCACCTCACCCATGCACAGCACATATCAGTACCTGGGCTCCTAGTTTATTTTTCTCCTTTTCCAACCAGAAACCACTGGAAATAAGAAGAAAGGGACTGCTGACCTACCTGTTTGCCTGGACATCTAGAAAATAATTTTAAATATTTATATGTGATCTGCAAGAGATTACACATTTGCCACGGAGAACTTCAATTATTAGGTGATCCACTAGAGTAAAAAAACTGTTCCCTTTCGGGAAAGCACTTTATAGGCCTGCTTGAAACTTTGCTCTGTTCTGCTTAAATGTGTTTGGAAAAAAACAAACAAACAAAAACTTGTACTCACAAAAGCAAGTTGCCAAGTGGTTGAAATGGAAGGATGCCCTTGGCTTTGCAGTTCTAGGCACTGGCTCTGAACGTCCAGCTGTGTGCCTGTTTCCCATCAGCCCCTGAAAAGAGCAGCGTTGTCGCTTGGAGCAGCTTCCAGTGGAAAGTTTCTACTGTTCCCTGGGTGGGGCCAACTCGACTTTTGTGAGGGGCAGTGTGTGTGTCCCCCTCTCCATATTGAGCACCAGTTCCCACCGCAGGGAGATATGGCCTTGGGACCGGGTTCTGCAGATGGGACTGGGTGCAACACGTCTTCCTTTGTGTTCTCCCCTCCCTTGTACTGGAGGGAAGTGGGGGGCTTGGATGGTGGCAGGGCCTCTGGAGAGAAGCCCGATTCCCAGAGGACTGTGGAACAGGCACCCTACCCTACCTGCATTGGACTGGGGCTGGGGGAAAGCAAACTCTTATCCTGTTACAACGCGCCTTGGCTAGCCTACCTGCAGACACGCCTGGAGGACAGGTGCGTTTCTGAGTTGCCCTGGTCTTTGCAGAGTCTAGTTGGCGATGTTCACAGAATAAGTGAGTGCAAGAGAAGGGTGACTTCACTTGGGATAGCAAGTGCTCAGTGATTCCTATTTGTTTCCACAAGAGGAAGGAGGAAGAAAGGGCTGAGATAAAACACTGAATGGGAAAGTGGAGCCCGCCAAGCTCTTGGCGTCTTGTCCCTCGTTTATGGCAGAAGAACGGTCCTAAGAGTTGTGGAGGCGGGTCGGCCTTTTGCGTGGGAGGGCAGGCAGCACAGGATGTATTTCCAAGTGTTTACCTTTCTTTCAACCTATTTCGCACTGTGTCCTGGTCAGGCAGCATTACTTAGACTGAATTATTTTTGTCAGTAACCACAGCTGGCAGTAGCAAAATAAGTGAGTGAGGATGTTTTGTATAATACGAGTCCCTTCCTTGACTATAAAGATTTCTTTAGGAAATCTGGTTGTTTGGAACTGTAGACAAAAATCAAGGCACCCCTGGAAAGGACCAAGGTCAAATGGGTTTCTATATTAGCATTATGTATGCAAACTTGAAGTGAGGACAAGTGTATTATTGAATATATTCTGCATGTGTTTACATACTCATCCATAAAGGTACTAAATTGTCCCTCTCCCCTGTGTGTAAAAATGTCATTCTAGGTACATGCACCTATGGGCCTCACAAGCCTGTCCAGAATCAGATCGCCCAAGAGCACCCACCATAGTCAACTGAAGTACATCAGAGCTGACATTCATAAAGAGCCATCAGTCACCCTGTTTCGACTGGAAAAGGAACGTGCAAGATGCCAAGTGGTAAACTATGACGGAAATCTGTTTTTTGGAGCTGGTGTATTTGGCGTTAAAAGAGAACAATTAGATTTCCAACATCTTAAATGATTTTTACAGTGCATGTTCATGTCAAAGAGGGCATTTTTTACTTTTTTATTTAAAAAAGTAAAAAAAAAATTTTACTGAAGTATAGTTGATTTACAATGTTGTGCTAATTTCTGCTGTACGGCAAAGTGACTCAGTTATACACATACATGCATTCTTATTTTACAGTCTTTTCCATCATGGTTTATCCCAGGAGACTGGATATAGTTCCCTGTGCTATATAGTATGACACTGTTGTTTATGCATTCTAAATGTAATAGTTTGCATCTACTCACCCCAAACTCCCAGTCCATCCCTCTCTCTCCCCTGCTCCGCCTTGACAACCACAAATCTGTTCTCTATGTCTTTGAGTCTGTTTCTCTTTTGTAGATAGATTCATTTGTGCCATATTTTAGATTGCACATATAAGTGATATCACGTGGTATTTATCTTTCTCTTTCACTCAGTATGTCAATCTCTAGTTGCATCCATGTTGCTGTAAATGGCATTATTTCATTCTTTTTTATGGCTGAGCAATATTCCATTGTATGTGGGTACCACATCGTCTTTATCCACTCATCTGTTGATGGACGTTTAGGTTGTTTCCATGTCTTGGCTATGGTGAATAGTGCTGCTATGAACATAGGGGTGGATGTATCGTTTTGATTTATAGTTTTGTCTGGATATATTCCCAGGAGTGGTATTGCTGGATCATATGGTAGTTCTA
>NW_021145945.1:6271-50000 GCF_002837175.3 Physeter macrocephalus | reverse complement strand
CCTCGCATCCACTTCCCCCTGGCCACCTATGCGCCAGTCATCTCTGCAGAGAAAGCCTACCACGAGCAGCTGTCGGTGGCAGAGATCACCAATGCCTGCTTCAAGCCTGCCAACCAGATGGTGAAGTGTGATCCCTGTCACGGCAAGTACATGGCCTGCTGCCTGCTGTACCGTGGAGACGTGGTGCCCAAGGATGTCAACGCCGCCATCGCTGCCATCAAGACCAAGCGCAGTATTCAGTTCGTGGACTGGTGCCCCACGGGCTTCAAGGTTGGCATCAACTACCAGCCCCCCACTGTGGTGCCCGGGGGTGACCTGGCCAAGGTGCAGCGTGCCGTGTGCATGCTGAGCAACACGACCGCCATCGCTGAGGCCTGGGCCCGCCTGGACCACAAGTTTGACCTGATGTATGCCAAGAGGGCATTCGTGCACTGGTACGTGGGCGAGGGCATGGAGGAGGGTGAGTTCTCCGAGGCCCGGGAGGATATGGCTGCCCTGGAGAAGGATTACGAGGAAGTAGGCATCGACTCCTATGAGGACGAGGATGAGGGAGAAGAATAGAACAGCTGCCTGGAGTCCACTCACTATGTTTATTGCAAAATCCTTTCGAAATAAACAGTCTCCTTGCACGGTTTCTTGTCCCCTCTGTGAGTGATTCAGCTTCCGCCGCTGCCCTATGTGCTGCTCATGACTTTTTCCCTTCCATGGCTGAAAGTGAGACCTTCAGGCCAGGAAAGAAAGACCTTCCTTGCCAGGCCCAGGAAACATGACCCCGTGTATGATCCTAGAGGAGCCCAGGATAGGGGGGAGATGAGAACCAAATCTTGGACCTGTCTGTCCAGCCATGAGCTGCTAAAGGATCTGAGGCTTCACTTCCGTTCCAAGTAGGAGTTTAAGCCCAGCAGTTTCTGTATTTGAGAGTTAGACGGCTACCCTATTCTTCCCACTGCTCTGCATTCACTGACTCTGGAAGCAAGGCTTGGCCCAGGTACCTCTGTGCGTTATAAGGGCTTGGGAGTGGGGCTGAGCTGGCCCAGAGTTCCTGGGCATGGAGCCTAGTCATAAGCTTGGGGGATGGGAGGGAACAAGGGAGATCTCCTAGAGCTGTTTGTGTCACTGCACCTCCTACCAGCTTTGCAAAGCTTACTGTTGGTCTTGCTGCTTTGCTGGGGCCTAGGGTTGTGCCATTAAAAGTCAGGTCATTTCCCCTCTGTTTGTGCTTTCTTTCTGGCCTCAGCCTCTGTGCTAGCTGGTGGGAGCCTCCTGCCAGGGCCCTGGGGAAAACTTCAACCTTGCTAATAGGCACCCCAGGAACCACACTGACGTCAGCAGTTGGGGATGGGCACAGTGCGGGGAAGAAGCTTCAATCTCAGGAGCAGGAGATGCAAACCCTGCCCTTGCCTCCCCTCCCTGGTGATTCAGGGACACAGTGCCCTTCCCGGGGGAACAGGTTTCAAGCCCAGCAAGGGCAGGGCCCCTGTTTACTCAGCAGAGTAGGCAGGAAGTGGCAGCTGGATACTGCCACACCACACTGGCCTCATTAATCATTAACCATGTGTGAACCAGAACCATCTGGGAGAGATTCTGGGCCAAGATGGCTGCCACCTCCACTCCCCTTGCCCCCAGGCAGAGGCTGGAGACCAGTTATGTAGCTGTCCCAAAGACTCCTCAGGTGTCTCCACCCAGAAGCCCTTGCCTGGAAAACCAGCTGGGCTGCTCTGACTAAGCTACCCAGCCCTGGGAATGAAGAAATCAAAGTACGAGTTGAGGGTGCTTAAGGCGGCCCTGGTCACAGTTCTTGGGATAGAAGCCAGCTCAAACCAGAGCATCTTGAAGTTTCTGAATAAGACAAGCTAGGAGAAGAATTGCCCACCACCAACCAGCCAGATCTAAGGTAGGCACACCTGCCTCCGTACGTGGAATGATGAAGTCACACCATTCTTGATGCTACGCCAGTTCCTCTTCTCTCCAGGCTCTCCCTTGGAAATGGCAACCAGACTTTTGGCCCCCTGCACCTCTTCTCTCACTCCAGGCACAATGAAACCAAGATCACACCAAGCTACTTTCACTTTATTCTTCTATTCATACATTTTCCTGCTCCCAGATTTGGAGGCAGATCATGATGTAAGCTCAGCAGTCCTGCCCAGAGCCTTTACCAGATTCTATCAGTTCCCCTTTCCCCATCCCCCACCCTCACCCCCGCTACCCAGTCAGGCCCCCAGTCCAGTTGTTGCTCTTGGGCGTAAGAGAGCAGAATCAAAGACAGAAGACGGCTGACTGTCCCCACCCCCCAGCTGCCCCCAACTACAAGAGAGCTGTCCTGGTTAGAAGGGATGGAGATTCTACTAAGGGATGGGAGCTTCTTCCCAAGGCACAGGGGCCACCTTCTCAACATGGCCACAGGTTTGTTCAGATTTGGGTAGTGTGCTGGCTCTGAGCTGGGGGCTGCAGTGCCTCCAACTGAGTCAGGAGGAAAGGAATATGAGGGCGCTGCTGGGGGTCCACAGTCATCATTAAGGTCAGCAGCTGCCGCAAGGCTGAAGAATGCCTGTAGAAGGAGGAGGGCAGGGTGATGAGGGCAGCCATCCCCTGTGCTACAGCTCCAGCCCCACAAACAGCTGGGAGGAGTCTGAACTGCTTGCTGCCCCCTTCATTGCTCACCTGGGACTCTGCGGGATGCTTAGTTGGTTCTGCACAGCAAGGGCCACACTGTCACCCTTCTGGAACACCATGTCATAAGGGCCTTCCCCAAACATCATGGCATATAGCACACAGCCTAGGGACTAAGCATAACTTGGTTATTCCTTGGAAGGGGACCAATGGAGGTGATATCGCTCCGCTTAATTCTGTAGTGAAAGGAAACTACAATATGCGGACTTCAGTCACATGACACCACCAGGGCCCAGAGAAACTGCGAGTTAGCTGGAGGCCTCTGCACCCTGTGCTTAGCCACTGCCTTCAGCCCTGACAGTTAGCTGTACTCACCCTGTTCAAAGGGCGGGATTATACCACTTCCTGAGCAACTGAGTACAGTGTCAGTGACAGTTTCCAGGAAGAAAGTCGAGGGGGGGGTGAGGACATACGTGGCTCCTGGGGCCTCATGCGCTAGAAACCAAAGACCTGTTCTACTCCCCAGTAGGTACAGAGCAGCACTCCTCCCCGCCCCGACTCCCACCCACGTGCTCCTCACCCAGACATCAGTCCGCTCATCGATGACACAGTGGCTCTGCACGGAAAAGAGCTCCGGGGCCCGGTAGGAGATGGTGCACCGCTGGGCTGCCCAGTCCTGGAACAGTGGCCCCAGAGCTCAAAAGTGGGGCACAGGTCATGGTCATGTGACCAAATTGGGGCACGCACCAGAAGGGGTTGAGGATGGGGAACAGGTGGGCAAAGGAACCTAGAGACTCTTACCTGGAGGGTCAGAGCCTGGCGGGAGCCCTCCACGTGGATGCATGCTTGACTCATGGAACCCAAGTCCATTAAAACTGGCTGCCCCTCATCTCCAAGCAAGATATTGGTGGGTTTCAGGTCCCTGCAGGAAAGTGGAAATGAACCATGAGCGTCCTTGGACAGGAAGGCTGGAATCCTAGTGGGAGGCCAAAGAATCATGGGGGCTGTTCTTTGGGAGGAGCGCAGAGACCTCTCATTTCTCTTGATGAGGCTCTTCCTTTCTGCCCAGCAGGTACACAGGAGCCTCCCACTGACCTGTGGGCATAACCCTTGGCATGAATAGCCTCAAGCCCTCTGCAGATACTCAGCAGCAGCCGAAGGATTTGCTCTTCAGTCAAGAAGTTGCCTTTGTCCTTCAGCTGTTCTATCTCGTCCCACAGCGTACCTCTCTGCAAAACAAGTTTCCCCACGGTTGATGTTTTTTTAGCCTCCGCTCCTTGAGCCTGAGTCCTTCCCTATGTCAAAGCCTATCAACCATTTCACCACACCCCCCCACAGCCCCATCTGGGTTCCTTAAACCCCAAATCTGAAGTAGTCAAACCAGAACATGGTCGCTGCTTCCCAACGTGCTTGACTGCTCACACAGCCCTTGGCAGGTGGCTCTGTTGCAACCCCCTCCATAGCCGAGACTTTCTGACCTTGAAGAAGGGTAGCAGCAGCCAGGCCTCATGTTTAGTGCCTCGCTCCCTCAGACAATAAGCCACAAGGCGAAGGATGTTGGGGTGATGGAAGAGGCGATGCATGTCTGCTTCTCGTTGGGCCTCCTCCCGGTCCTGCTGCTCATGACACAGGATTCGCTTCAGGGCGTAGAACTGTCCATCGTGTAACCCCTCCACTAGGTCCACATAGCTGAACCCACTGTGGGCCAAAGGGGTCAGTGAAGGACCATGGTCATCTCCCACACTGCTTGGACCCAGAGGAATTCCCTGGGGAGAAGGGTGGGGCGGGGTGGTGTCTTTCCCATTTAGTAGCAACCCTCCCAAGGTGTGACTCGAAAAAGAAGTCTGAAGATTATTACACTTTGAGCTCAAGAGCAGGGACAGAGTCACCTTTTAGGTGCTATGATCTTAATGCAGGGCTCTGCACGTGACAGATGCTCAATAAATATTAAATAAATAATAGTCAACATTTATCAAGTGCTATGAACCAGGCCGTAGGGGAGACATTTGATACGCAGTATCTGGTTTAGTCCTCACAGCCCTACAAGTAAAGCATAATTAGCTCCAAAAGGCAGATGAAACTATGGCTTATCAAGGCCATACATGGTGAATCTAGGAAGCCTGCTCCACAATCCACTTTCTTGACCACCACGTAGCTGGGCTCTGTCAGGTGAATCAGAGGCTAGGGATAAAACTTTTGTGCCCCTATCATGTGCAGACTGCTGTCCTTCAAACACCATAACCCTAGGGACTAGTTAAATGATTTCCAAACACTCACCCCTCCCCCAGTTTCTGGATGAAGAGGTAGCGCTTATTGTCAATGATGACAGTTCCCCGAGAGCAGACACAAAGCGCGTGGCCCATAGTGTCTCAGTCATCCTCCTCAAGGACGGTCTGGGGCTGCCAAAGGGTTCGTCCCGTTGAGGGGTCTCTTTCAGGCAAGTTGCTGGGGGTCCAGCGGATCATGCTGGAAGGAAAAGAACGGCAGGGTCGCTGGCCGGGCACAATCCAGAAGACCCCTAAAGTGGCAACGTGGAGCGCTCAGGGCCAGATCTCGGAACCTAGAGAAAACGGGCCGTGGCAACGCCGGTTCCAAGAAGGCTGGGGTCCGGTGCCTAAAAGCCTCAGGTCCCGCGGCGACTCCCAGGCCACTTCCTCCAACCCCGGCCCACCTTTAGGCGGCTCCCACTCCCACGCCCGTTGGGCCGCAAAGGCAGGTCATGGGGGGCTTCCGGGGGGGAGGTGCGAGGCCCGGACCCACCACTTGCAGAGCCCACCCCAGTTTCGGCGCGCAGAGCCCAGGGTGGGCCAGCCTGGACTCCCCACTCACCTGGCTTTGGCTGGAGGGAAGCGCCAGGGACCGGAAACAGCGGTTACGTCATCAGCCCGCGCCTGTGTAACGGCCCGTAGTATCCTAGCAACCTCTCGGCACCCAGACGATGTGGGGGCGTGGAGCTGAGAGGCCCGGGGCTGGCTACGCCTGGCGGAGGACGGGTCCCAGGACCCGAGTGAGGGTACAACACCTGGCCTTCAGTAGGGGTCAAGACGCAGGCATCTACGCCAAAGGGGAGCAAAGCCGGGCTCGGCCCGAGGCCCCCCCAGGACCTCCATCTCCCAATGCCAGAGGTAGGAGGCGTCATACCTCCCGCGCACTGGGTAGCCAGCTACGGTCCAGCCCGAGGTGGATGCTGAGAGGGGCGGGTGCTGGCGGCCTGGACCCCTGGAGCTCTGATCAGTACAACCTTGAGGGCTCTGGCCTGTTTCCCATTACCGTAGTCTCAGTGGTTAAGAGCTCAGGCTCTTGAGTCAGACTAGGGTCTGAATCCTGTCTTAATAGCCTATTAGCTGTGTGACCTGGACAAGTTACTTAACCTCTGGGAGGCTCACTTTCCCTCACTGTAAAATAGGTATAATAGTACCTAAGGTTAAGTGCATGAACTGTGAGGCCAGACTGCCTTGTTGTAATCCCAGCTCTACTAAACTAGTTGTGTGACATTGAACAGGCTACTTAATATTTGTATCCTTCAGTCTCCTCATCAGTAAAATGGGAATGATAATCATCTGCCTCATAGAGTTGTTTGAAGATTAAATGAGAGGTAAAGTGCTTAGCACAGTATTTGACACATAGCCCTCAGCAGTGTCAATAAGCAGAAATTAATAATAATAATAATATTGTTATCCTGGTCCCCACATCCCAGGCTTTGGACTGTGAAGGCAGGTGTAATGGAAATTCACAAATTCCCAAGCCTTGGAACCAAGCAGTTGTCCTTGACGTCTCTTGCCTAAGCAGGCAGGGATAAATGGGAAAGGGGTGCACATCCAAAGAAAATAGGATGGCCTAGATGGTCTCTTTTGTTGAAGCAGCAAAGGACTCTCCAGGAAAAAGATCCCTCTTGTAATCTGGTCCCCTCCCCTACCCCCTTTCCTCTGGTTTCCCTTGGTTCTGAACCTGTTTCTGACATTCATCTAGATTTAACCTGCTATGTGCCGGGCCCTGTGATAGAAGCAGAGGATTCAGGATGGATAAGACTCTCCCCACCCTCAGGGGGCTCAGTGTAGTAGAGCACTGCTTCTCAATCTTTATTTATTTGGCTGCGCTGGTCTTAGTTGTGGCATGTGGGCTCTTAGTTGTGGCATGCAGGATCTAGTGCATTGGGAGCACGGAGTCTTACCCACTGGACCACCAGGGAAATCCCTGCTTCTCAATCTTGAGTTTGCTTAGGAGCACCTGGAAAACTTGTCAAAATACAAAATTTGATTCTATAGGTTTGAGGTAGGATATGAGACTCTGCATTTCTAACAAGCTCCCAGGTGATGCTGGTGAAGCTGGCTCAAGAACTGCACTTTGAGTAGCAAGATGTAGAGGATTTTACAAACTAGTAGAGTAGCGGGTAGCTGCAGGCTGTAGACAAAGTCCAGACTAATTCGCCTGGCAACTTGAGGTGGTCTCCGCCCACTTGCTCGCTGAGGTTCCCTCCCAGGAATCCGCCACATGACGATCGGACCACCGTCTCTGACGAGAAGAGCCCCGAAAGCGCCATGGCTCCCAAGAAGCTGCTCTGCCTTCCCTCCCTGCTGCTGCCACTCCTGACGCTGCTGCTGACCCAGGTAGGATGAGAGTGTCGAACCACCCGGCTGGGTGCGGGGAGACGGGGTCAGATCTGGCGGAGGAGAGAACGAAAGTGAAAACAACAGAATACTGGGAAGGGCTAGTTCCATCTCCTCTGCTCTTGGCAGACGCAGACCCCCAACTCCAGACCACTGCTGAGCACCGTCTCTCCCCTTGCAGGCAGACACTCGGTCGTTTGTAGTGGATCGGGATCATGACAGATTCCTCCTGGACGGGGCCCCGTTCCGCTACGTGTCTGGCAGCCTGCACTACTTTCGGGTACCGCGGGTGCTTTGGGCAGACCGGCTTTTCAAGATGCGAATGAGTGGCCTCAACGCCGTACAGTTGTAAGAAGTGCTCCCGAGAGCCATGGATGGGTGGGATTTACTCTTCCTACTACCCCCTTAAGAAGGGGATCAGGACAGGAAGACTGGCTGCGAATGAGAGGGGTTCTAGCTCCAGGGCCTCCCAGCCAAGGGTGGGAAAGGGTGGGCCAGGACCTCCTTCCAACAGCTTCCTGGAGATTCCCTGCAAGGCCTGAGCCCATAGGCCTCCCCGGCATCTCCCTGCCTTGGGCCCTTGTTAACCTTTTCCTTTCTCAGTTATGTGCCCTGGAACTACCACGAGCCAGAGCCTGGGGTCTATAACTTTAATGCCAGCCGTGACCTCTTTGCATTTCTGAAAGAGGCAACTTTAGCGAACCTGTTGGTCATACTGAGACCAGGACCTTACATCTGTGCAGAGTGGGAGATGGTGAGTTAGTTGAGAATGGATAGAAGCAAAGCCTCCCAAGTGCGGTTCCCAGACTACTCGCATCTGCCCCCACTCTAGGGTCACTTCCATCACTATACTCAACTTCCTCCCTTCTTACCTCCCCTACTCCACTCCCAGACAACAAAGCCCAGTCACTTTTTTTTTTTTTTTTTGGCTGCGTTGGGGCTTCGTTGCTGCACAGGCTTTCTCTAGTTGCAGTGAGCGGGGCTACTTTTCTTTGTGGTGTGCAGGCTTCTCATTGCAATGGCTTGTCTTGTTGTGGAGCACGGGCTCTAGGCGCACAAGCTTCAGTAGTTGTGGCATGCGGGCTCAGTAGTTGTGGTGCACGGGCTTAGTTGCTCTGCAGCATGTAGGATCTTCCCGGACCAGGGCTCAAACCCATGTCCCCTGCATTGGCAGGTGGATTCTTAACAACTGCGCCACCAGGGAAGTCCCCCACTCACTTCTCTGTTGTCTTTATGTTTGTCTCAGGGGGGTCTCCCAGCCTGGTTGCTTCGAAAACCTAAAATTCATCTGAGAACCTCAGATCCAGGTGAGCTGAGAAAAAAAGACTTGACACAGAAAAAAGCAAAGGACAACAACAAAATGGGTCATTTGAGCGCCCAAAACAGAGATCATTCATTCAAATATTTACCGTTTTCATCATGCCCAGCAGAATGCTAGGAACTGAGGGACCAGACAGACCCAGTCTGGAAGAAACATTAATTTAAAAAAACCCCAAACTTATAAGATTATTTAAAAATACTACACAAGAAAATAGACAAGGAGTTGAGATAGTGAATAACAGGGCCTCTTTTAGGTAGGAAGGCCAGAAAAGGCTTTCCTGAGAAGATGACATTTCAGTTACTCTAGGGAAGGGAAAACACCGGCCATGTGAAGAGTGAGGTGAGAACGACCAGGTAGAGGGAATGATGTATTTTTTTTTAAATAATTCATTTATTTTTGGCCACGCCTCAGGGCTTGTAGGATCTTAGTTCCCAGACCAGGGATTGAATGGGCCCTCGGCAGTGAAAGTGCGAAGTCCTAACCACTGGACTGCCAGGGAGTTCCCGAATATGGTATCTTTTAAGGCCCAGAGATAGGAAAGAACATGGCATGGTTGAGGCCAGCATGCCTGGAGCACAGTGGGTAAGGGAGAGTAGTATGACAAGAAATTGTAGATAGATAAGGACTGTTAATGCAGGATCTTACAGGCCACTGTAAGGGGTCTGCATTTTATTATAAGCACAGTAGAAAGTCATTGAAAGAGTTTAACCAGAATTATCTGATTTGTTTTTAGATTACGTTAGCCTGGATGTGGAAAATGGATTGAGGGGAGCAAGGGTAGAGGTGGAGAAACTTAACTGGGAGACTATGATTGTAGCTGAGGAGAGAGATGATGGCTCCTGGACTGTGATAGTGGTGGAAATAGAAAGAAGAGGGCAGAACTAAGCTATAGGTTGGAGATAAAAATCACCAGGACTCTACTGACAGATTTTGATGAGAGGGGGAGGGGTGGGGACAGTGTGGGTAGGATGAGGAAAGAAAGGAATCAAGTTTCTGGCCAGTCAAGATGGTGGTGCCATTTATTGACTTAGGGAAGATAGAGAAGGGGTGGCAAAAGAACAACTTTTGGGGAAGAAACAATGGTTCTGTTCTGGTCATGTTAAATTTTTATCACTCAAGGGAGGATATTAAGTAAGCAATAGGATGTGTGAATGTGGAGCTTAGGAGGAGGTCTGAGCTAGAGGTATAAATTTGGGAGTCATCAGTGTAAAGATGGCATTTAAATCCATGCATAGTGAGACATCACCTAGGGAAAGCGCATGAGAAAGAAAAGATGAGATGCCCGATATTTCAAGGCATTTGGATTTCATTTCAGGTTCAAGTAGGAAGTCATTAGAGCAGGGAATAATTCTATCTGCTTTACACCTTTTAAAAAGTTTACTGTTTTAAAAAGGTCAAAATTCCTTATATCTGCTGGGGACTCTCCAGGTGCTGTTTCACTTCTTAGGGTGCTGGAGAGCTTTATGCCACTTATAGCATTTCCGAAAGTCAATTGACTATGAAATACATTTAAAATGATAAAGTATTGATGGAAAAACAACATGCAGTCTCTGTTTTTCTCAAGAAAACCGGTGGCCTCTTCCTTGCTGAATCCATGGTGATGTCGCAGACCTTATCCCCCTTGACCAGTCAGCAGCATTCAGCCCAGTTGATCACTTTGTCCTTTGAAATTCTCTTCTCACCGTTTCCATGATACCACACTTATTTGGTCCCTGCCCCTCCCCCTACAATCTTTCCGACCACTCCTTCTCAGTCTCTTACTGATCCTTCTCCATTTCCCTTTCCACTAAATGCTGGGGTGTGTCAGGGCTCAGTCCTTGGACACTTCTCTTTTCCATATATATTTACTCCCTTTATGATCTCATTCATTTGCATGGCTTTAAATTCCATCTGATAGCTAATGATTCTGAAATATATATCTCCAGTCAGGACCTTCCCCTGGCTTCCAAAACCATATATCCAACTGCCCACTTGACTTCTGCATTTGGAGGTCTAGAAGGCATACTGATACAACTAAGTTCCTTCCAAACCAGCTATTCATATACTCTCCCTGTCTCAGTTAATGGCAAGTCCATTTTCCAATTGCTCGGGCTAAACACTGGTGGAATTTTTCACACCTGTCTTTCCCTCAGGCCCCTCATTCAGTCCGTCAGAAAATCCTGTCAGCTTTACCCTCAAAATATGTTGAATTCAATTACTTTTCATTGCCCCCATTGCCACCACCCTGGTCCAAACCACCTCTCTCAGCTGGATTACTTTAATACCTTCCTAACTGGTTTCCCTTCTTTGCCCCTCCCCCAGGTAGTCTATTCTTAATTCAGCAGTCAGCAGTCAGTGTGATCCTCTTAAAATATAAGTTTAAATATATATTTTAGATCATGTCATTTCTCTGTCTAAACCTCTCCAATAGGTTCTCAACTCATTCAGAATACGAACCATGGATTCCTTAAAATGGTCTATTAGGTCCTACCTAATTGGCCCAGTCACCTCCCTGACATCCACTCTTCTCCCCATTGTTCATGCTGGCTTCTCTGCTGTTCCTGTCTTGAGGCCTTTGCACGTGGTACTGCCTCTATTTTCCTGCAGAATGACCTCGCTGACGCCTTCCCTGGGCCACCCTCTAAAATTTAAGCTCCCTTCGCCCCACCATTTTATATCCTCCTTCCCTGCTTAATTTTTTCTCCTTGGCATTAACACACTACATATTTTACCTGATTATTTAATTCACTGCTTCCCCCACTGGAAAGGAAATTCCACAAGGACAGAGATCTTTGTCCATTTTGTTCCATTCTGTATCCCTAACACCTAGAACACTGCTTAGTGCATAGTGAGCACCCATAAATACCTGATGAATGAGAGTTAATGTATGCTTGGATTAAAGGAGGCAAAACAACCTGAGCCTCCTTTATACAGAACACAAAATGTAAAGGAATTAAATGTTTTAAGCATATAAAAATACCCTCTAAAATATCTTTCGTTGACTCCACCTTTGAGAGTCCGCTATCTGCTAAGCATTGTCCTCAATGACAGGGATGCAGCAAATGAACCTGACAGACAAGGTTCCTGCTCACTAGTGGGGGAGACCACAGGAAACAATTACAGAAATAAATGTTTAATTATAATTTGTTAAGCACTCGAAAGGGAAGTGTGAGGTGATGTGAGAGTGTGTAACAGGGGGATCTACCCTCATCTAGGATATCAGAGGTTTTCTTGGGGAAGTGAAATTTAAGACCTGAAGCCTGAGTTGGAGTTGCTTAGGTAAGGAGGCAGGGGTCATGCATGAGTCTTCTGAGGGTGAGTCAACAGAAATCACCAATAGGAGTTGAGAATTTAAGGCATGATACCTAATATAATGATCTTTCATTTGATGACTTAAATCTCCTGGACTGTCAGTTACATCAGTGTGCAGGTCAGATATTCTACACTTTTGTAAACTCCTGTGCTACTTCACAGCAATCTCAAGTATATAATGATTACATAATAACAGCTCCACGTGATGTGTTTTAACATTTTTCTTACATTTAAAAAATGAATTTACCAGAAATACTGCTTTGTTTCCTATGCTCAAATTTCATTGCCATGCAACTATACAAGTGCTTAGGGTTCAGAGATTCTCCTGACAAGTCACTGCTTCCCAGACACAGCTGTGGACAAGTGGGATGCAAAGTGCAGCCCAGAGTTCAGGCAGCACTAAAGTTGCTAGCACTGATGCTAGGGGTGGGGGCTGCAGAGGTGGTGGTGCCCTGATGAGCAGAGCACTGCCCCTTCCTTTAGATTTCCTTGCCGCAGTGGACTCCTGGTTCAAGGTCTTGCTGCCCAAGATACATCCATGGCTCTACCACAATGGGGGCAACATCATTAGCATTCAGGTACAAGTGGAAAGTTGACTGGGCTAGGGGAAGGAGGTGCTGGTGTCCTTAATTTCTCCACCTCATAGCTGACCTCCACTTTTCCTTTCCCCTGGCAGGTGGAGAATGAATACGGTAGCTACAGGGCCTGCGACATGAGCTACATGAGACACCTGGCTGGGCTCTTCCGTGCACTGCTCGGAGACAAGATCTTGCTCTTCACCACAGATGGCCCTGAAGGCCTCAAATGTGGCTCCCTCCAGGGACTCTATACCACTATAGATTTTGGCCCAGGTCTCCTGAGCAAGGGTTCGGAGTGAAGTCTGGGGAAGGGGCACCTGTTCCATGTTGCTTATCTTTCACCTTTGCCTCCTTTCTGCAGCTGACAACATGACCAAAATCTTTGCCCTGCTTCGGAAGTATGAACCCCGCGGGCCATTGGTGAGGAGCCAGAGGGGAGGGCAATCAAAGCAGGTGTCAGCGTGGGTCATGGGTTGAGCTCGGTTCCCATCTGGCTCACAGCTCCTTTCACTTCATGCTGTAGGTGAACTCTGAGTACTACACAGGCTGGCTGGATTACTGGGGCCAGAATCACTCCACACGCTCCGTACCAGCTGTAACCAAAGGACTAGAGAACATGCTAAAGTTGGGAGCCAGTGTGAACATGTAACTGGAGACACCGGGGCCAGCATGAATCTGTAACTGGGTGCTGGGGATGAAGGTTAAGATTCAGTGGGTCAGCTTTTACCTTTCCCCCTGCTCTCCCCTACTTTAGGTACATGTTCCATGGAGGTACCAACTTTGGATACTGGAATGGTGAGCCCAGATGGTCCCTGGGGTGGCAGCAAGGAATTAGAATCTGCGGGCTGCATGGATTAGGATTCTAGAAGCTGGATATGGCCACTGCTTCCCCTTCTGATAGCAAAATTCTCTGCGTGCATCTCTTTGCTTAGTGCCTATCACCTGAAAGATATATTGAATTAATTAAATTGGTTTGACCAGGTGCTGATGAGAAGGGACGCTTTCTTCCAATTACTACCAGCTACGACTACGATGCACCCATATCTGAAGCAGGGGACCCCACACCTAAGCTTTTTGCTATTCGAGATGTCATCAGCAAGGTGCCCTACCACTTCATTAAGCACCAAATGCTTTTATTAATTTGGGGGGAGGTAGTACCCAAATTGTTTGTAAAGGGATCCCATAAATCAGTGGCTGTTGTCTGGGCCAGAGAGGCCTCTGAGCACCCTATGGCAGCATGTCTCACCCACCCAAATGGGATTCCCTGGGGAGATACACACAAATATGTGTAAAATTACAGAATCTTCATGACACCTGAAGCCCTTCCCTGGACCCCCAGTTAAGAACCCTGCACTAGGGTCTTGGAATAGGGGTTCTTTGTGTGGTTTTCCTATGGCTCCTGAGAGAATTTGGGCTCAGTTCCAGGAAGTTCCCTTGGGACCTTTACCTCCCCCCAGCCCCAAGATGATGCTTGGACCTTTGAGCCTACACCTGGTAAGCTTCTCCCCATTACTCTCTAATTCTACCCCTTTATTCTCTAAATAGCCCAGCCTGTCCTACCCTCTATTCTGAAAGTTCCCTCATATTCTGATACTCTCCCCTTATTCTAACAGGATGGGAATTTGCTGGATTTCCTAGACTTCCTATGCCCCCAAGGGCCCATCTGTTCAATCCTGCCAATGACCTTTGAGGCTGTCAACCAGGTAAAGCACAATCCCCCACCCGGTGGGTATGGCAACAGCTATACCAAGGGTTCCCTCAGCTATGCATCTTCCCCACAGTATCCTTTCTTATCTCTCAGCACAGCTTATAAACTTATTCTTACACACCCAGGACCATGGGTATATGTTGTACCGGACCTATCTGACCCATACTGTTTCTGAGCCAACACAATTCTGGGTGCCAAACAATGGAGTCCATGACCGTGCCTACGTGATGGTGGATGGGGTGAGAACCTAATACCAGGCTCTCTCTGAGCCCATTTCCTCTCCTCCCCAGCACAGTTTAGTCTTAAATTTCCCATATCTACCTTTTCCCACTGCCTGCTCACATTTGAGGGGATAAGCTGGGATGAGGAAGACTTTGACTAAGGATAAGATTCCATTATGAATGGATAAGTGACAGAAGGGCTACATTCTCTTTGCCCTCTAAATCAGTGTCCTAATGTGGCTTCCTGTGTGGTGGCCACAGGCTAGATGCTGAGCTCCTCCCTTTCACAGATACTCTTATCCACAGGTGTTTCAGGGTGTTTTGGAACGAAACATGAAACACAACCTATTTTTGATGGGGAAAAAGGGGGCCAAACTGGATGTCTTGCTGGAGAACATGGGGAGGCTCAGTTTCGGGTCTAACAGCAGTGACTTCAAGGTGAGCTAGCTATGCCCACTCCCTTGCCCCCATACTCTTCTTTTTTTAATTTCATTTTTAAAATTATTTATTTATTTATTTGGCTGCGCCAGGCCTTACTTGCTGCATGTGGGATCTTTGTTGCGGCACGCGGGATCTTTTTTAGTTGCAGCGTGCAGAATCTTTAGTTGTGGCATGCGGGATCTAGTTCCCTGACCAGGGATTGAACCCAGGCCCCCTGCGTTGGGAGCGCAGAGTCTTAACCACCGGACCACCAGGGAATTCCCACCCCCCAATATTCTTATTGACCGAACTCCCTTGGAAAGATAGGGGCCTAACGGAAGATAAACAAGAGCTATGTCCTTAGGGCTTAGGCAGCCAAGTAGCAGCTTGTGGGGATCTGGACATGGCCACTAGTTGCATCCCAGGGCTTGAGTAGGGATTGTTTGGCCTTAGAACTTAGAGAATGATGAATTTTCATTTGCCTTCTTCACAGGGCCTATTGGAGCCACCAATTCTGGGGCAAACAGTCCTCACCCAGTGGCTGATGTTCCCTCTGAAAGTTGATAATCTTGTAAAGTGGTGGTTTCCCAACCAGTTGCTGAAAAGCTCACATCCTCAAAATCCCTCTGGCCCCACCTTCTACTCTGCAACCTTCCCAATTTTAGACTCAGGCGGGGACACATTTCTCTTTCTACCTGGATGGACCAAGGTATTGCTGACAGTGAGGCTGGAGCTGGGGAGTAGGGTGGTAAGAGAGGAAAATCATGGCAGGAGGGAGAGCAAGAAATTATTCCTCTGATTAGAAACCCCAAAGGGGATAATTCTACCCCTTTGAGAGCTGATCCTTTATATTCCTCTCCTTCCTCCTCCCCAGGGCCAAGTCTGGATCAATGGGTTTAACCTGGGCCGCTACTGGACAAAGAGGGGGCCACAACAGACCCTCTACGTGCCAAGACCCCTGCTGTTTCCTAGGGGAGCCCTCAACAAAATCACGTTGCTGGAGCTAGAAAATGTGCCTCTTCAGCCCCAAATCCAATTCCTGGATAGGCCTATCCTCAATAGCACTACACATAAGACATACATCTATTCCCTCTCAGCTGAAAGTGCCTCTGAACCAATGGAGTTAAGTGGGCACTGAAAGAAAGGTAACCCTTGGACCTGGGACATGGAGTTGGCAGGATCCCTTGGTGCTAGCCATGGTGACCATAAGGAAACAAAGGCCACAGGTCTGAATGTAAGTACAAGTGCAGTTTCCTTGCCAAACTTTATTGTGATTAAAATTCCAGAGACAGTACCAGCTCCACACACCTCTATGGCCCTGTCTTTGCCCTGGTTCCTGAATGTCCCTCACCCCAATCTTCCAAATACTCTGGTTTCATGGGGAAGAAGAAACCTAGGGCCAGTGTGTATGTGCCCTCTCAGAGCCTAGAGTTGGCCCCAGGTGGAGCTGTAAGAGATCAGGAAGAGGGCTTCCCAGCCCGACAGCGATGATCCTGGAGGCAGCGTGTGGAGCGGAAAGAAGTCAAAGTAGTGAAAGGGACTATGAGGCCTTGGAGGGATGTCCCACAGCTCCAGTGGCGTCTGAACAAGAGGAAGAAAAATGGCTGGAGAGGTATCCCAGAAACTTTCTAATCCAAGCCTTCCCTATCCCTCCTCCTGCCACTTCTGTTTTTATTCCAAAGGTTCCCAGAGCATCTCAAATCCCCTCAACAGCCTTTCTGAACACTGAGCGGGCACGCATTCTACTTGTCCAGAATGGCCTCTAACTCATCACAACCTACCCGCTCACGCCCACCCCCTCTACGTACCGAACATTGATGATGGCAGGGTCGGCGACCTGAGGGGTAGGGGCTCCCAAATGGGCAGCCAGTCGGCGCTCTGCAGCCAGAGCTCCGAGGGGAAGAGAGGTTGTGTTAAGGACAAGGCCCCAGTGGTGGAGAGGGTACCCAAGAAGTGATGCTGCACACTGGATCAGACCTCTAAGGAAGTGTTGCTGGGGAAGAAAGAACCTCCAGCCTCACCTTCTCTCAGTCGCTGAGAGCAGCAAATCTCCGCTGCTCTCTGGCTCCCACTTCTGCTCCGGCCGCTCCTCCCGGGGCCGCTCCTCCCGGGGCCGCTCCTCCCGGGGCCGCCGGGCTGCCTTCCGCCCCCTTTTCCGAGCGGCCTGCCGCACCTCCATTTCTGCTGTCAGTGGCCCTGGCAGCGGGAGGATTTCCGGGGAGGTATAAGCTAAGACCTATATAAACTATCCTTGGTAAAACCGTAAGAAAATAAAAAACGTCTAGCCAGGATCTCTGATGCCTTCCCACTCTGCTGCTTCCTCTTCCAGCTGACCTGAGCTTTGCTGTAATCATAAGTATCTGGATTCTTCTCCATGAACCTCCGGAACTCATCACGTGTTGACTTGTCAGCTGCAGCTGTGTACGGTGGCTGGGTCCGGGAGTCCCTAGGTGCGAAAACCCAAAAAATGGGTCCGGGAGTCCCTAGGTGCGAAAACCCAAAAAATGAGTTCAACATCACCTGCCTCCTGCTCCTCCCAACATCACCCAAGCAGACCAGGGGAAATACTGCCAAGTAGCTGGTGCCAAGATCATCGTCAGGAGGGGTCGGCACGAGGGCCCTTACTTACTGAGCCTCTCCCAGCTGTGGCAGCTGCGTGCAAGAGGGTGAAGCCACCAGAGCCCAAGGGGGCACTGAGCAGAGACAGAACTCCAAGCTGACCAAGGGAAATACTGTCAAGTAGCCAGTGCCAAGATCATCTTCCGTGTACCCCAGAAGGGGTCGGCATGAAGACCCTTACTTACTGCACAGGGGTCTGCCCCTGCCTCTGAGGCCAACCACTGAGCCTCTCCCAGCTGCGGCTGCTGTGCCTGCAGGAGGGTGAAGCCACCAGAGCCCAAGGGGGCACTGAGCAGAGACAGAACTCCAGGGTCTAGGGGGCTGGCAGCTAGCCGGAGCTTCAGCATCCCCCATCTCCAGCTCAGCAAGTGGCCAAAAGCACATCCCAGAGCTCTGGCCGACCAGGGGACTTGGCCTCATCCGGGGAAGGCCCCAAAGGGGCTGACTCTGAAAAGGCCTCATCTTCTTGAGGTTGCTGGGAAAGAGTCATTTGCGCCCCGGCCTCCAGGTCTTTCCTGGTTTCTCCCCCTCTTATTCCTTTTTCTCCCCCTCTGCTTGGGCAATACCTCAAATTCACGAAGATCCAGTGTCCCCAGTGTCACCTCTGCTAGCTCCAACTCTACCTGGGAGCCATCCTCTCCCTCTGACTCTGAACCTAGGGAAAAATTTGCTTGTTAGATCCATCTAAGGAATAAGCAGAGGGTAGAAGATTGTGGGCTGCCCCAGATGCATAAGAATGTACATAGATAATCCAGATCACTTGAAATAAAATTGTTTGTATTTTGTCACCCAAGATAAAGTAGCCCATCGAGAGCTGAAGCCATTAGTATCACATGCAGAAATGAGGCTCGCAGCCCACACAAGGACAGGCCCAGAAGAAGCTATGCAGGGACAAGAGTCCCTGGACATTCCCATGACAGCCTTAGGGTGGTGCACAACAGAGGAAAGCACGAGCAGTGACAGCCATGCAGGCCAACAGTCTGCAGCAAGGCAAGCAGCCCTTAGCCCAAAACCAGAGCATCCAAGAAGACAGGTAAATTATGTAAGATCCACACAGCACACATTCAAGCATCGACTTCATGCTAAGACTTTTCAAAGTACTAGAGATACGTCAATGAACAAAAGAGATGATAGATTTGGAAAAGTCACAAAACGTGTAATTGCTACCACATACCCCATACTATAAACAGACCTGTGTGTGTGTGTGTGTGTGTGTGTGTGTAGTATGTAAGGGTTTACCTATAAATAGGGAAGTGAATAAGTTATGACAGTAGGGAATTTGCCACTGCAGTTCTAGGACAGACCCCGAGAGAGATTTGACAATTGCCAGATGGTGCTCAAACCCTGTTTGGGAGCTTCCTCATTCCGCCCGAGTGCCTCATGTTCATCACTGCGGACCTTTCTTTCTTCCTCAATGGCCTTCCTTTCTCTCACTGTCTTCCAGTATGTCTGAGGTAAATCCAACCCGACTTGTCTCCCGGGGGTCTTCTCCTGCCATAAAACAAAAGATGGTTCTCAAATTTAGCCTAGGAGAAGCCAGCCCAGGTTTCTCTCAATGAAGATGCCATCGGACTGCAGTACGAGGGCTAGAAAATCATCTGGATGCACAAATGAGAAGCCGAGGCTTGGGCTGGGAGGTACGGGAAGGTCTAGGGAGTCTGGGGATCTGGACAGAAGGCTCACCATGGACATGCAAGGTGGTCAGCTTATGGAGCACACGCTGTAGCTCTTGGAAGGTGGGTCTGCGGCTAGCGAGGGGGATATCCCAAAGTGAGGGATCCCCACGTTGCAGGGGAGCCTCATGGCCTCCAAAGAACAAGGACCGGCCAGAGCTGGGTGAACGCATCAGTATGGCCCCAGCCTTCTCCAGCACCTTAGCCCAGTCTGGCCCTGCCAGCAGGTCGCGAACATCCTAGAGAAGAAAGTAACTCAGCCCTGCATCTCTTCACTTGCTACTTTTAAATCTCCAACCAAAAAATGACCCACAGATCATGTGTAGGGAGTGGGAGGTAGAAGATAATGGAGGGGGCTTCCCTGGTGGCATAGTGGTTAAGAATCCACTTGCCAGTGCAGGGGACACGGGTTCGAGCCCTGGTCCGGGAAGATCCCACATGCCGCGGAGCAACTAAGCCCGTGCACCAAAACTACTGAGGCTGCACTCTAGAGCCCTCGTGCCACAACTACTGAAGCCCATATACCTAGAGCCCGTGTTCTGAAAGAAGAGAAGCCACCGCAATGAGAAGCCCGTGTACCGCAAGAAAGAGTAGCCCCCACTCGCCGCAACTAGAGAAAGCCCGCGTGCAGCAATGAAGACCCAATGCAGCCAAAGAGAAAGAAAGAAAGAAAGAAGATAATGGAGGGAGAATGACAGGACTAAGGCTCCTGGGCATTCACCCCATTCTACCTTCATCTACCCCAAAATAACCAAGATGGAGGATACAGGAGCCAGCCTCCCTACTGTAACATTTAATCAGTTGAGAGGGAAAAAGTGTGGATTAGAGGAGCACCAGATCTGGACACTTAACTCACCTTATATAGCATGTCTTCACTGTAGCGCCTCAGGTTGGCTCCAGCAGAGCGGGAAGCCGCACCCTGGGCATCCCGAAGCCCCTGGGCTGTGCCCCACTTGGCCCACACTGTGCAGCGGTGAAAGGTTTTGTGTGTCAACACTTCTTGTCTGTAGACAGCACAGACTCAGTACTGGAAACCAGCTGGTACTCCCAGGCTACCAGGATCCATTCCACCCTTACCCCATGCAGCACCCTCTCACCCTTGGAAAACAGCACCAGCAAAGTGCCCAGCGGCAGCCATGAGCACCACGCAGTCCCTGGGACCTCCACTTTGCAGGTTCCGTAGCAGCAGTTCTGATTCTTCTGGGGGCACCTGGATGACGGAGGAGCAGCACAAACGTATCTGTGGCAGTTACTGACAGCAAGAAATAAGTGCCACTGCTAAGTGCTTCACATGCTTCATCTCTTTTAATACAACTTATTTGTCTCCATTTTACAAATAAGAAAATTTGAGGCTTGTGGAGGTAGTCAAGATCAAGTGGTAGAACCACAATTCAAACCTAGATTGGTCTATTTCCAAACTTAATTCCATTACACTTGACCCTTCTAAGATTCAAGCCAGTTCAATCCAAGACTGTGCTGTCAAGTGTGATACCCACATACCCACCCCCAACAGGAAGGAAGGAAAGAAGTGAGACATGGACTGTGCTGAGGGAAAATCTAGGCTGAGTGTACAGAAGGCTGGAGTTGACCACACAACCTGTGCTGGCACTTGCCTGGCGAGGGCCTAGGACACAGCAATAGGCATAAAGAAACTGGCCCTGGGCATTTTGGAAAAGAACCCAATGGGGGCGCAAGCCTCGGGGTCGGTTAGGCTTCTCAAACTCAGCCCTCTCCTCATCCAGTATCTGCAAGTCCTCCTCACTGGCTGAGTCCGAGTCTTCTGATCCTGAGATGCTGGAAAGATCTCCTGAGAACAACATGAGATACGCAAGTTTGATGCCCCATCTTTGACCTTTCCTCAAGCTCCTAAACTGGGGTCTTTCTCCATCCGCACGACCTATCCCCACACAGGTCTCCCAACAGTCATCACCTGTGGAGCTCTGCTTTTCAAAGTCCAGGGCAGACAGGAGAGGCTTGTCCTTGAGATGCTGCTTTAGGTTAAACCAATGCCAGTCAAGCTTATAATGTTCCCTCTAGTAGGAGGCAAAGAAGGAAGTACAGTGTGAAAGCATGCCCCAGCCTGGCCTTTTATGGTATCCAAGACCTCTAACAGAACTCGAGGAAGTATGACCAGGTAACACTAATTTTCTTAGTTAAAACATGGAACTTTATTCATTAAAGACAAATGTCTACCTCTCCCCACCCACCATTACACCTTTGCCTCCACCATTTAGCTCTGTACCTGGTCTTTTACCTGTTCCTGGTGGTTCTGGAAGGTCTGGTCACAGGTTGAACAAAACAACTTCTCTGAAATATCCAGAGGACCCTGGAGTGGTTTTCTTTCTGGGCTTATTCTCTCCCCTGAACCTAAATAAGGGGAGGGTAAACAGAGGTGAAAAAGGAGCCCAAATCCACAGTATCTAGGATTACATTCAGTGTCTGATACACAAAGCAGAGGAGGATACAAAAAGAGATGGCATGTCCTTGCCTTCAAGGAATTTACAATGTAGTAATAATGAAGCGAATAGCACAGCAATCACTTTATACAATAAATGTGCTTCTGAAAAGATGTATGTAAAATGAATATAAATCAAACATTGTATGTAAATTAACCAAAGGGATTGTTTAGAGAAATCCTAGAAAATGATTTCTGGTAAGGTTAAAATTCTTTTTAATTGTGCAAAAATCACTTCCCAAATGCCACTTTTTAAGCTTATATTTCCAATTACAGTGTGCAGTTTGTTTTTTAAAAAGGTGCAAGAGAAACAGCCAAACTAAAGCTGTATGAAACCAAGAGTAAGTTGTTTTATATTCAGCAAGAAGGAATGATTTGATTGGAATAGTTAAATTTGGACTATGTCAAGGAATTTTGAAGTGTTTTTGCAGGCAGTGGTGGTAACGTGATGAGGCATAAACTGGCAAGAGATTTGTTTGGAGACAATTCAGGAGCCTGTTCTAGAAATCCAGAGATCGAGTGAATTTTTTTTTTGACCAAAATACAGACTTTAATTTTACACGTACAAATGTTGCCTTAAATTCATAACAGTTAAGAAACATATACACAAACTTCAGCTTAAAAAGAAAAGTCAAAAACAAACACTCTGCAGTTGGGGGCTGATACATTTTATCCAGTAGAAGGAGATGTCAACAAGGGCTCCTAAGCTGGGAAACACCAATAAGAATGTGTTCCCTGAAGGAGCAATAAGCTCCAAAGAGCCCTGTCACGTCCCTCACTGGTCCACCCCAAAGCTTCCCAGATACCTGGACAGGAAATCTGCAGAGCCTGGGACAGAGCCTCCCCGGGAGCGTGGCTCACCAGGCGCAGGCCCTGAAGGACCGGAGTATACGCCTTGAGGTCAAACAGGGAGACCGACACAGAAGCCTGGGCTGCACCTGCAGCCGGCGACATGGCTGAGCATTAAGGCGGTTAAGAAACAGAGCTCCCCAAAGCAAGATCCTATTCCGCGTCTCCCGCCAGCATGACTTTGTCTCCCCCACGCCGCAAGGCACCACGGCCCTCACCCTGGTGACAGGGGTTAATACGTGACCCCAGCCCGCTTTCTCACACCACCCAGTCTCGGACCACACAAGAGGGAAATGGGGGCGCATTCAGCAACCAAATCCAGTGCAACAGAATTAAAATCACTGAGGTTCCTTAACCAACCGCTCCTCATTACCCGTGCGACGACCTCCAGCAGTGACTAAACCGCGTGAACTCGTCCCCGCCCTCAGAAGCTGCCCCAAAGTTCCCGGGGAGCGGAGCGACACAGCCGTCTACAGTTCGAAGCACGGATTTCTGCAAAAGCACAACAATCTCGTCACTACGGGGCAGCGAAGAGGACAAATGGCGTCGCCCGCACCTGAACCCCGCCCCACGTAGAGTGCACAATTGGTCCCCTGACTTCCAAGGCCTGCCTCTAGCCTTTAGTCCCGCCCCAGACGCCGAGATTGGCCGTCGTGTCTCCACCCACCATGTTCATTGGTCAGGCTAACTGCGGGTGACAGTGAGTGGCAGACGCCGGGCCTACTGCTCCGGGTCGGGCTGAGCCCAGTGGAGGCGACGGAGCCCCTGGAATCACCCGGGTCACCGTCCCTGAGGTGAAACGCGAGACCGGATACCGAAATCTCACGGCCCGAGTCGGGCCTGGCCAGGGGTGCCCTCGGAGCCCTAAGTGAGCTCGCGGCGAGTAACGGGGGAAGGGGCGCCGCGGGCGGGGCGGGGCGGGGGCGCGCAGCCGGAATGTTTTGATAGCGGGGGCGCGCGGACGGGGGCGCGCGCGAGCTACGGGGCCGCGCGCAGGGTTGTCCGCTGCTGGGAGCCGAGCCCCTGGCCGGGGGCCGGGCGATCTGGGGACGCGCTGGGCTCGGGTCGTGGCAGCTGGGTGTAGGGAGGCAACCCAGCCCACCTGCGGGTATCGGCTGTCGGACTGGATCGATTCCTCCAACGTTCGCAGGAACCCCTGAGCCCAGGCCCGACTGGCAGGGGCTCTATGGGCCCTGGGTCTACACTGACCCAGTAAGTGGTGAGTTCCCTGAGGGCTTGGTCAGCTTAGGACCCAGGGTTCTCACTAACCCAGGGAATCCCACCGGGGCCTGGCTGGGCAGGGCTCCACAGCCTCGGGGTCTGCACTGACTGATTGAGTGCCACCTAGATCATGCCTGGCTCCAGGACCAAGGCAGCCCACAGTTCACCGAGGATCTGGGTCTACACTGACCCAGTCAGTATATCCCATCCAGGAACTTTGCCTGCCTGCTGGGCCTTTGGGGCTAGGGAAGCAAGGGAAGGAGTTGACCAGAAAGGTCCTCTTTAGAAAAGACTCTTCTTGGCTTTTGGGTTGGGTTTGGGGCTTTGTGGACCCTGAACGGTCCATCTAATTTCTGAGGCTGAAGTGGGGCAATGGAGAAACAGTCCAGTCCTGTACAGACTCAGTCTCCACAGGTTCATTAAGCCACTTCTTGGGACCCTAGAGTTGAATGAGTGGCCGTGTATAATACAACCAGAGGAAGTACGCATAGCCCTAGGCTGGAAGGGTGCCTCTTTCCCACTGCAGCCTCCCTGCCCCTTGCTTGGCCGCCCCTGAGTGTGGGGCGTGGGGGGGGATGTGTGGTAGGGTTGGGTTTATTTCTGTTCCCACTCCCCACTCTCCGGGGCCTGACACCTTCTCCTCCAGCAGCTGCAGAGCCAGGGCATCGAGGGCTGGAGTGGAGCAGACACTGCCCATGGAGCTGGTAGGGCCATGTGCTTATCTCAAACCTCTGTTTACAAAGTGCTTCCAAACTGCTAGTCTCTTGGGAGACCAAGGTTTCTCTAGGAAGGGAGGGGGAGGACCCCTTCTCTCCAGTGAATAGAAGATGAAGCAGACCCCCCACAGGGCCAGAATCTGCCTTCAGGCCAGCAAGGCCTTGGTAGACACTAAATAAAGGCTCTGGGAATGACTGACTTCATTGGTCAGTGAGGGCCTCCCAAGCCCTGAGCTTGCTGCTCTCCTTGGGTTACTGCTCTTTCTCTGCCTTTGATCCAAGAAGACTGGTAGTGGAGACCAAGCCCAGGATTCCTTCTCACTCATTTCTGGTCTAGTAGGCAAGGGAGAAGATGAACAGCACCAGGGGTCTGAACCTGGGTCTCTCCTTCCTCATTACCCACAGGTGGACAAGGTGGACAGGGGGCGGTGGTGATGGCGCAGTTTGACACTGAATACCAGCGCCTAGAGGCCTCCTACAGCGATTCACCCCCTGGGGAGGAGGACCTGTTGGTGCATGTCCCTGAGGGGAGCAAGTGTGAGTTCTTGGACATGACGGCCAGAGCTGGGGCTTGGGGGGAGAATTGGTGGAGGAACACTGAGGGAGCAGGGGCTTCCACTTCTTCAGGGCTCTGACGTCTCTGCTCCTGTACCCACAGCACCTTGGCACCACATCGAAAACCTTGATCTCTTCTTCTCTCGAATATCCTTTGTGTCTCTGTGTTGGAGCTCTGGGACCTTTAGCCCCTCTCTAAGCCAGGCCCCTGATGAGAAGTCAGTGTGGGTATGGTTCTAATCGTTTTCAGGCACCTTGAGCCTGAAAGAGGGTAGAGAAATAATGATCATTATAAATAATGATACCTCACATTTATCAAGAGCTACGTGCCTTGCATTTTGTAGTGTTAGTTTATAAGGAACCTAAGGGTGATTCTCCTTTTTGATGGTATGCTAATAACCATAATAATTAATGTCATTTGACTTATTCTGTATCAGTTCTGTGTTAAATACTTTATATGCACTATCTCAGACCTAATAATCCTATGAGGCAGGTGCTGTTATTCCCAACACACCACTACAGACAAAAGCTTAGGGAGGTTAAGTAACTTGGCCAAAGTCACACAGCTTGAAAGTCATAGAGCCAGGACTTCAGCTCAGGTATGTGACACCAAAGTCTGTACTTTTTTTTTTTTTTAATGTTTTAATTTTTTTAATGCCGTGTTGGGTCTTCATTTCTGCACGGGCTTTCTCTAGTTGTGGCAACCAGGGGCTACTCTTTGTTGCGTTGCATGTACTTCTCATTGTGGTGGCTTCTCTTGTTGTGGAGCACGGGCTCTAGGAGTGTGGGCTTCAGTAGTTGTGGCTCATGGGCTCTAGAGCGAAGGCTCAGTAGTTGTGGCGCACGGGCTTAGTTCCATGTGGGATCTTCCCGGACCAGGGATCGAACTCATGTCCCCTGCATTGGCAGGCAGATTCTTAACCACTGCGCCACCAGGGAAGTCCCTGTGCTCTTAATTGCTGTCTATACAGACCACTTTTTCTTAACAATTACACGTTTATAATCTACACCAGAAGAATGGCTTCACTTGTATGCTCATCGGGGAGATCTTTGAGCTCATGTAAGTATAAGAAGGGATGGATGATGTGGTGAAGGAATACATTTCAGTGTTTCCTCTCTTTGAGCTCAACGCCTGGCCCAAACCGCCAATGCAAGTCAGTCCTAGCTCAAAACTCTGCAGACATTTATAGTTTAAGGACTGGGTGTGACACCGTTTTACAGATTTATCTTTCTTTCTTTTTTTTTTTTTGTGGTACGCGGGCCTCTCACTGTTGTGGCCTCTCCCGTTGCGGAGCACAGGCTCGCTCCGGACGCGCAGGCCCAGCGGCCATGGCTCGCGGGCCCAGCCACTCCGCAGCATGTGGGATCCTCTCGGACCGGAACCCGTGTCCCCTGCATTGGCAGGCGGACTCTCAACCACTGCGCCACCAGGGAAGCCCCAGCCTTATCTTTTAAAATCTCGCTTATAAGGAAAGCTTTCCAAGTCCTATCTCTTCCACAAAGAGAAGTCAGACTTGATCATTTCATCAGAGCTCCAGTGGAATGGGCATGGTTCAGGCAGGAGGTATCAGAGATGCCAGCCACTTACTTGAGAAAAATGTCTCTGTTCTGCCTTGGTTGCACCTTAGGCCTGTTGCTGAGTAGAGAGCCTGCTAGGAGGAAGAAGCCATGTGGCTTTGCCAAATGTCAAGGGGTTGGGAAACCTTCCCTCCGTAAGCAAAGAGTTCAAATCTGCAAAGGGCTTCTAACTACCATCTCAAAAGGAAATCAGGTACTGGGGACCACAAACCACAATTTAAGACCTTTGAAAGAGTCCAGCGAGTGGCGGCAGAGATTACTATGAGGTAGAAAAGCAGGCTGATTCTGTGGTGCCTGAAGCTAAGAGCAAAAAATAGGAGCTGGCTTGGGTCCCCTGGGCCCAAGCGGTAGAGAGAGCCCACAGGGAGTTCTCCAGCCCATTTCCCCAGAGGCTGCTCCCTAGTCTTGGTCAGGGGCTTCCAGACTCTTCCTTTTTCCCATGTTATTTCACTGGTATCTCTCTGACTCTCGGACTGCGCCCTCTCTTCCCAACTCCCCAGGCAGTTCCTCTTTGTGGTTGCGTTCACCACCTTCCTGGTCAGCTGTGTGGACTACGACATCCTATTTGCCAACAAGATGGTGAACCACAGTCTTCACCCTACCGAGCCTGTCAAGGTTACTCTGCCAGATGCCTTTTTGCCTGCCCAAGTCTGTAGTGCCAGGTAAGTGCTGCAGTTCAGAGGGCACCAGGGCCTGTTGTTCAGCTGGCAGGTGGGGAATGGAGTGGAGTGTGAGGCAGTAACATTCCCCAGAGCACAGGCTCAGGCTCAGCCTCTCCAAATCCTTCAGGACAGCAGCATGTCTGCCAAGGCTCCTCAAGGGCCACTCCTCCTCCCCTTCTTTTCCCCACCAGGATTCAGGAAAATGGCTCCCTTATCACCATCCTCGTCATTGCTGGTGTCTTCTGGGTTCACCGGCTCATCAAGTTCATCTATAACATTTGCTGCTACTGGGAGATCCACTCCTTCTACCTGCATGCTCTGCGCATCCCCATGGTGAGACTGGGAAGTTGGGTAGTTACAACCACAGGCCAGGACGCACGTCTTCTGCAGGTTGGGAAGTGGCGGGGGCGGGGTTGTATTCCCGGGCATCGGGCAGCCTCACCCGTCCTTGGTAGATCAAGGAGCATCCGGTTAAGGGCTCCACTCAGAGGACCCCTGAGCCTCACAGCTCATGCAGGGCAAGGGGCCGAGGCAACAACCCCACCTTCCATCCCTCGTCTCTTCCCCACCCCATAGTCTGCGCTTCCGTACTGCACGTGGCAAGAAGTACAGGCCCGGATTGTGCAGACCCAGAAAGAGCACCAGATCTGCATCCACAAGCGTGAGCTAACAGAGCTGGACATCTACCACCGCATCCTCCGTTTCCAGAACTACATGGTGGCACTGGTTAACAAATCCCTCCTGCCTCTGCGCTTCCGCCTGCCCGGTCTCGGGGAGGTTGTCTTCTTCACTCGGGGCCTCAAGTACAACTTCGAGCTGATCCTCTTTTGGGGACCTGGCTCTCTGTTTCTCAATGAATGGAGCCTCAAGTCTGAGTACAAACGTGGGGGACAACGGCTTGAGCTGGCCCAGCGTCTCAGCAACCGCATCCTGTGGATTGGCATCGCCAACTTCCTGCTTTGCCCCCTCATCCTCATCTGGCAGATCCTCTATGCCTTTTTCAGTTACGCCGAGGTGCTGAAGCGGGAGCCGGGGGCCCTGGGAGCACGTTGCTGGTCGCTCTATGGCCGCTGCTACCTCCGCCACTTCAACGAGCTGGAGCACGAGCTACAGTCCCGCCTCAACCGAGGCTACAAGCCCGCATCCAAGTACATGAATTGCTTCTTGTCACCTCTGCTGACACTGCTGGCCAAGAACTGCGCCTTCTTTGCTGGCTCCATCCTGGCCGTGCTTATTGCCCTCACCATCTACGACGAAGATGTGTTGGCTGTGGAACACGTCCTCACCACTGTCACGCTCCTGGGGGTCACCGTGACCGTGTGCAGGTGGGCCAGGGGAGCAGGTGGGAGCAAGCCAACTAGCATTCCTGGGGTCTTATGTCTCACCATGACCCTGATCCCACTAGGTCCTTTATTCCGGACCAGCACATGGTGTTCTGCCCTGAGCAGCTGCTCCGCGTGATCCTCGCTCACATCCACTACATGCCTGACCACTGGCAGGGTAATGCCCACCGCTCGCAGACCCGGGACGAGTTTGCCCAGCTCTTCCAGTACAAGGCAGTGAGTGGAGTTGGAGTTAGGGCCTGCTAGAGACTGGCTGATAGCCTGGTGGCGAGGGCTGGGCTCCCTCCTGCTCTCTTGTGACCCTGATCCCTTCCCTTTTAGGTGTTCATCTTGGAGGAGTTACTGAGCCCCATTGTCACACCCCTCATCCTCATCTTCTGCCTGCGCCCACGGGCCCTGGAGATTATAGACTTCTTCCGCAATTTCACCGTGGAGGTCGTTGGTGTTGGAGATACCTGCTCCTTCGCTCAGATGGATGTTCGCCAGCATGGGCACCCCCAGGTATTAGGAAAGGAGGGGGGCAGTTGGCCAGAGGTGGTGCTGGCATATACAGTGTCTTTGGGCAAACTGCAAACAGGCACCCTTCTGAGCCAACAAACCATAAAAAGGCAGCCCTGCTGTGGGGCAACCCTGTACCAGGGCACACACTGCTTTGTAAGCAGGAGCCTGGGCTCGATTATAACCTTAAACTTGCACCCTTGGCCAAGCTCCCCGAAAGGCACAAACCAAGCAGCTAGCCTGGCATGTGGCCACTCGTGGGGTGGGCACCAGGGCCCCTGGACAAGATACAGCAGTGCATTGTGGTCTCTGTCCTGCAGGGGCAAGGCCTCCCCACTAGCAGGAAAGGTACAAAAAGGGTTCCTGTAAGGGGACAGTCCTGCTCACTGCAGCCTCCCTTGTACAGTGGCTATCCGGTGGGCAGACGGAGGCCTCAGTGTACCAGCAAGCCGAGGATGGGAAGACAGAGTTGTCACTCATGCACTTTGCCATCACCAACCCTGGCTGGCAGCCACCACGTGAGAGCACGGCCTTCCTAGGTTTCCTCAAGGAGCAAGTTCAGCGGGACGGAGCAGCTGCAGGCCTTGCGCAAGGGGGTCTGCTCCCGGAAAATGCCCTCTTTACGTCCATCCAATCCTTACAATCTGAGTCTGAGGTGCGTTCCTAGGGACTGGGAGATGACAGGAAGAGTGGACTCCAGGAGCTGGGACGTGGGACGTGCGCATGGGGCGGAAGGGCCTACCGGGTCAGTTTCCTTCTGTCCAGTCTGTGCCACTGGGTCCTAATGTGCAGAATACTGGGGGACTCAGAGGCCTCCCTATGCCCTGAGAATTCTACCCACCCTTTTCTTTCATAGCCCCTGAGCCTTATTGCAAATGTGGTAGCCGGCTCATCCTGCCGGGGCCCCCCACTGCCCAGAGACCTGCAGGGCTCCAGGCACAGGGCTGAAGTCGCCTCTGCCCTGCGCTCCTTCTCCCCTCTGCAACCTGGTCAGGCTCCCACAGGCCGGGCTCCCAGCACCATGACGGGCTCTGGGTGAGTAGAGGTGGGCCATGAGAGGAGGGCATGGCAGTAGCCCCCAGCAATTTGTGTGGGTCTCAGAAATGCTGATGACTGCTGTCTGTGCTGGGGGGCAGGGTGGATGCCAGGACAGCCAGCTCCGGGAGCAGTGTGTGGGAAGGACAGCTGCAGAGCCTGGTGCTGTCGGAATATGCATCCACTGAGATGAGCCTGCATGCCCTCTATATGCACCAGGTGAGTGGGCTGGAAGGGGCAGGGTCGTAGAACCAAGGTGGCAGCTGAAAACAGAATAGAGGGTTTTAGATGTGCAGCAAGACCTGGGTTCAAATCTCTTCTCTGCCATTTACCTGCTCTGCAACCTCCATTCCCACATATATCCTCTTCCTATCCTTTTTAGCCTAGCTTACTTTCACCCAGGGCTTTTCCGCACTTGTGGTTTCCCCTGCCAAGAATCTACTTCCCTGACATATCCACAGGGCTCCCTCCTTCTCATTCAGGTATGCTCTTTCTTTCCCCATGAGACCACCTCTGGTCACCCTGAGTAAAAGCCTCCCTTGCCTACCCTCCTGAACCTTCCTGTTCTGTTTTTCTCTCCGTAGCATTTAGCACCATGGGACATTGTATTTTTCCCTTATTTATTTGTTTATTATCTATCCTTCCCCACTTCCCCAAGTATATAAGCCCCACAGGAGTTGGAATTTTTGTCTATTTTGTTCACTGCTGTATCCCTAGCACCTAAAAGAGTTCCTGGCACTTAGATTCACAACCAGTTTGTTCCAGAATCAAATGACTGAGGAAAATGAGAGCTATTACAATCTATGCACAGGCTTGTTCCAGGGATCTGCTGAGAATTTAACCTGTAAGATATCATGTGTATGTTACACATTATTAACACATCAGATACTCTGGGTCAGTGATTCTAGGTGAGGCAGTATAAATGGGAACTGGCCGATACCATGGTGGAGGGTAGCTATTTCAGACAGATATTCTTCTGTCCCCAACTAATGAATCCCCCACTTCTCAGCTCCACAAGCAGCAGGCCCAGGCTGAACCTGAGCGGCATGTGTGGCACCGCCGGGAGAGTGATGAGAGTGGAGAGAGTGCCCCCGAAGAGGGGGGAGAGGGTGCCCGGGGCCCGCAGCCTATCCCCCGCTCCGCCAGCTACCCCTGTGCTGCATCCCGGCCTGGAGCTCCTGAGACCACTGCCCTGCATGGGGGCTTCCAGAGGCGCTACGGAGGCATCACAGGTATCCACTGGGAAGGACACAGAGTCTTCAGGGAAGGGTGGTCCTTCTGGGGCCTCTAGGGGACGAAAGAAGTCAGAGGGACCAGACCCAAGGAGACTAATCCCTCCCCCGCACCTCCACCTACCCCAAAAAGCCCCAGAACCCTTCTCCTCGTTCCTGTTTGTGTTCATTCTAAGAGTATTTACTTGTATCTTTAGATCCTGGAACAGTGCCCCGGGCTCCCTCTCACTTCTCTCGGCTGCCCCTTGGAGGATGGGCTGAAGACGGGCAGTCAGCATCAAGGCACCCAGAGCCCGTGCCCGAAGAGGGCTCAGAGGATGAGCTTCCCCCTCAGGTGCACAAGGTAAGGGCTTCAAGACCCCAAAACAACTGCCAGGAGCAGTAACTTCCAGGCTGAGGTCAAAGCTTCTCACGTGAAGGGAGGTGGGCCTCTCGGGCAAAGATACTGCAACTTCCCTACCAAAGTACACTTCCTTTTCTTCCCTCACCTGCTGTGAAATCCAGGACTTGATTTTTCCTTTGCTTACCTCCTCAAGAATCAAGTTTTCCGTTTCCTTTATCTCCAGGCTTCTGTTGTGTAAGCAGATAGCTGAAGACTATCTCCATTACCAACCCTTTTCTCTCCACAGGTATAGACGAGGCTGAGGAGGGTCCCTATGCCCCAGGATGGAGGCCACCGTTGCCCTGCCATCCCATCCGCCTGCCATGGAGGGCTCCTCTGAGTGTTGCCTGGCTCCACGCGTGTGGTGTTTGTGTGTCTGTGCCTGGCCAAGGAAGGTGCCAATGCTGGGCTCGCCACAGCCCCAGGAGAGAGATTGGGGGCCTAGGAACCAGGGCACACAGGACTCTAGCCTCATCCCCAGGACACCCCTTGGCTCAGAGTGTGGTGCTAGAAACTGGTCCCCAGCCCAGCCCCAGTACTGCCACCTTTGCACCCACCCCTGCAAGTCTCCAGAGGACTGCCCGCCACAGAAGCTGCCAAGCAGGGAGAACCTGTGCCAACTGTGGAGTGGGGAGGTGGGGCCTGGACCCTCAACCTCTGCAGCCTCTCTCCCCGCACCCTGAACAGATGAGCAGCTCAGGCTGTGGCCCTTACCTCACCCCCAGTTCTCTCCCAGTGCTGCAGCCTGCTCACCTCTCCCCTGCTTCCTGCACATCACTGGCATGTGTGCCACTTGCTCCTGTTCTGTTCGCTTGTTCCCCTTCTGTTCAGCTTTTGCTTTGTCTTGGTGTGGAGGCTTTAGCTCCTAGCTCCCCTCATGCTCTCTTTTGACACTAAGAAGGAAGTTTCTAAATTGCAGGAGCAGGATGGAAATTCTTTGCTGCCCTCTCCAACTTTTAAGATGGGCCCCCCGGGAGACTGAGGCCTTCCTGGCTCCTATTGCTGCTTATTGTACCCCACCACCACCTGCAAATGGGATGGACAGGGCTGGAAGTGTGCCCTCGACTGGCTGCCTACCAGCAAGAAAGCTCTGGCCTGCACCCCACTGTCCCTAGAGGGGGATGGAGGGGCGACAGGACGGCTTCGCTTTGGGCTGCCGCATTGCATGCTGGGACCCAGCTCCTTCCCTCCGCCCCACCCCTCACCCAGCTGCGGTCCGCTGCGGGTGAGCGGTGAACTACGCTGCCCGAACTTACAGTGGAGTGGGGTGGGGACCGTGTACAGCTTGACAACCCTTAATAAAGAAGGGATTTTGACCAGGTCGCGGCTTGTTGTCTCGAGTGGCCAAGGTTCTGGAGGCAAGCGGGGTGTGGCGTGTGTGTGAACCACCCACGTGGCTGGGGACCGGGTCGGCCCTGTGGGAAAGCTGGCCAATGCGATCGCTTGGATATACCGACCTAGTGGGCGAGCAGAGGGCAGCTTCCGATCCCTGGTTCCGTGGAGGTCAAGGACTCCGGCAGGACGTGCGGTCAGATTTCCCGCCCTGAGCACGTGACCTTGCCGACTCCGCTGGTCTATTTTGCCTTCCCCAGCGTGCACCATTCCCCCGCCCCTTCGGAGACACTCGGCCAATGGGGCCCTGGGTAGGGGCTGGGAGCGGCCCTGGCGGGCGGGGCTGCTGCGGAAGAGAGCGGCTGGAGGCGGAGGCTGAACATTCCTGTGGGCCCCGACTTGGCTGGAGGGTCCCCGGCCGCGAGCTAGGGGCGGACGGCGGAGACAGCGTACGTGCCCGGCGTGAGTGCGTGGCGGCGGCGCGTGCGCGAAGCAAGTGGGTGGTGTGGCCGGGTCCACGTTCGTCCCTGCCCCGCGACCCCCGCGGCTTAGCGCCTCGAGGCTCCATGACCCGAGATACCCGGGATTCCGCGCCCCGCCCCGAGCGGCCGGTCCAGTTCTCCCGTCCCTCAGTCCCCTCAGCCTCGGCCGGCGGCCACGCATTGCCATGGTGACTGTGGGCAACTACTGTGAGGCCGAAGGACCCGCGGGTCCGGTCTGGGCGAAGGGTGGCCTCAGCCCCTGCTTCTTCTTCACGCTTGTACCCTCGACGCTGATGGGCCTGGGGGCTCTGGCCTTGGTGCCGGCTCTTCCCTGCAAACGTCCGGAGCGGCCAGGTGGCGCTGACGCGGTGTCTTGGGCGGCCGGCCCTCGCGTAGCTCCCTACGTGCTGCAGCTGCTTCTGGCCACACTTCAGGTGGCGCTGCCCCTAGCCGGCCTGGTTGGCCGGGTGGGCGCTGCCCAGGGTGCCCCACTGCCAGGCTACCTATTGCTGGCTTCTGTATTGGGGACTGTGGCCAGCGCCTGTGGCCTGGGGCTGCTCGTGGTGGAACGGAGCCAGGCACGGCAGAAGCTAGCAATGGGCGTCTGGATCAAGTTCACGCACAGCCGGGGTCTCCTGCTCCTCTGGACTGTGGCTTTTGCAGCCGAGAACTTGGCCCTCGTGTCTTGGAACAGCCCACAATGGTGGTGGGCAAGGGCGAACTTGAGCCAGCAGGTGAGTGACCTCGTGGGGGGAGGGGAAGCGTGGGTAGCGGGTGCTGGGAAGAAAGATGGCATGTCTGGTCACACTGGCTCCATGCTTTCGAATGCCTCTAAGAAAGGGAAGAAAGGAGGGGCCAGCGCTGCTGGGAGCTGATAGCCAGCTGGTGGGGAGTGGCTGTGCTGAGTCACTGTGGATTTTTTTTAAAGCCTGTTAGATGCCTGGCCCCTGAGGAGGACCTGGGTGTGTGCCCTACCCCCGTCCGCACGCAGATGTGTTATGAGTAGTAACAATGGGATTCTGTCCCTCGTTGATAGTCTCCCCACATATGTTTAATTCTAGGTTCAGTTTAGCCTGTGGGTGCTGCGGTATGTGGTCTCTGGAGGGCTTTTTGTCCTGGGGCTCTGGGCCCCTGGACTTCGTCCCCAGTCTTACACCTTGCGGGTCAATGAAGAGGATCAAGATGTAGTCAGGACCCAGGTACACCTCAGTTTCTGAAACTTCGGATCTATTTTAATTCCATTCTCTGTCATCATTTCTTCCCACCATAAAAACCCATTTCTTTCCTAGATCTCGGTTTGTGCCCTGTTAGCTTTTCTGACCCCATCAGGGATTGCTTGTTGGGCTGTTACCGTTACCGGGGAGCTGTAATCCCATACATTTTCCCTAGGGGGTTTCTGGCTAGTGCACTCCATTTTGATTTCTGCGCTTTCCTCCCTTATGCGTTTCACCATCCTAGGTTCAGTCAACAGAGGGGCCACCACGGTCTACCTGGCAAGACCTTGGCAGGAAACTCCGCCTACTGAGTGGCTACCTGTGGCCTCGGGGGAGTCCAGCTCTGCAGTTTGTTGTGCTCATCTGCCTGGGGCTCATGGGGCTGGAACGGGGACTGAACGTGTTGGTCCCCATCTTCTATAGGGACATAGGTGAGGGGGAGAAGGGTTGTCAGCTCAGCACTCTGGTCTTTCATTGGCCTGGTTGGTGCAGGGGCCTAGCCTGGGGAAATGGGACGGAGTTGGGAGCTGGGTGGTCAGAAAGAGGCTGTGGCTGATTCCTGGGGCAGTTTCTCCTGAAGAGGGTTCTAGGGTCCATAAGTGGGCTCGGACTCGTTTTCTCCATAGTGAACTTGCTGACCCAGAAGGCACCTTGGAGCTCCTTGGTCTGGACTGTCATCATCTACGTCTTCCTCAAGTTCCTCCAGGGGGGTGGCACCGGCAGTACAGGTATGAGGGACTCTGCTCTCACCTTGGTTGGTATTGGCCCCTCTCCCTTCTCCCACAGGCGTCCCTCCCCCAGGCCCCTTGGTGCTCTCAGACCTTTCACATCTTGCTGCTGGGATGACGTCATTAGGCTTCTCAGCCCTACCAAGGCCTCCCCTGGCTTCCCCCAGGCTTCGTGAGCAACCTGCGCACGTTCCTATGGATCCGGGTGCAGCAGTTCACCTCACGGCAGGTGGAGCTGCGCCTCTTCTCCCACCTGCACGAGCTCTCGCTGCGCTGGCACCTGGGGCGCCGCACAGGGGAGGTGCTGCGGATCGTGGACCGGGGCACGTCCAGTGTCACGGGGCTGCTCAGGTGCCAAGCCAATGGAAAGGAAGTGTGGGAGGGCGGGTCTGGAGAAGCAGGGGTGGAGGGGCTGTCAGGAGAACCGACCCAGCTTGAGGAGCTGCTCCTCTGTCCCTTTTTTTTTTTAATCGTAAAATTAATATACACGTGCTCTCGTAATAATTCAAATAAAGAAAACAGAGAGCAAATCTCTTTTGAATTCCGCTCACTTCTCCAGAGGTTCTGACTCCATTCAGCATGTTGAGTTCTGCTTTTTTTTGCGTATTTTTACATATATACACGCAGACTCACAGAACTAATGTGGTATCGTGGAGGTTTTTCCTAAAATGAATGGTGTCGTGACGTAGATGTCATTCTCAGAATGGCCTTATTATCAAAATGTTAGGGAGACGTATTCTAACCCACACATGAAGATTTTCCTCATCCTCATTCATTATAATTGATCCAGAGCATTCTATAATTTGGGCATCCTATGGTTTATTTCGCCATCTATCTCTTAAGGGGCATTTAGCTTGATTCCAGTCTGTTGCTGTTGAAAACAAAACACTACGCTGAAACCCCCTAGGGAGAGTTGCTGGCTCCGAGCCCTTAACTCTTTCTTCGTCGCTTGACTTTACCTCCTAGCTACGTGGTGTTCAACATCATCCCCACGCTGGCCGACATCATCATTGGCATCATCTACTTCAGCATGTTCTTCAACGCCTGGTTTGGCCTCATTGTGTTCCTGTGCATGAGTCTTTACCTCGGTGAGTGCTGCTTGGTGAAACCACCTCCCTGAACTATCCACGGACTCCCTTGGGCATGAGCCCTGCCCCCACTCAGGTGACCCAGCTTTGGGAGGTTGTGGATCAGTGGACCCGCGTAGCCTGCTGCTCCCCAATGTGACGGGTGAGCCTCCTCTGCTGAGGGAACCTCAGCTCACCCTGGGTGGAGGGAGGCCTGGGGAAGGGCATCCTGGTCACATTAGGTGCCCGCTGTGGATGCGAGTCAAGGACGAACCTCATTTTTGTAACAGGATGCAGCTTGCGTTCATTTGTTCACCACAGCCGTTTTCACACAGGCTTTATGCAGCCTGCAATGAGGTCTTGGACACAGCCCCTTGCCTCAGGGAGCTTAAGACTCCCTCCCCTTTGGAATCTGGGTCCCTGGGCTGTAGCACAGGGTTAGTGCGCATGTGACCGGCAGCAGACGTGCACATGGTCTCCGCTGCTGGGAGTGATGTCTTGCTCTCTTCTTCTCCCTCTCCCTCCTCCTGTCACTCTCTAGCCCTGACCATTGTGGTCACTGAGTGGAGAACGAAGTTTCGACGTGCTATGAACACACAGGAGAATGCTACCCGGGCACGGGCTGTGGACTCTTTGCTAAACTTTGAGACGGTAACAGAGGCCTTGTTGGCAGTGTTGTGAGGCTCGGAGATGTGGAAGAGTGTGCCTGGGACCATCGGGGCTGATAAGCAGCTGGGGGGTGCGAGGTGTGCTGTTTACCATTAGGGAGGAGGGATGGGGAATTGAGCTGAAAGCTGTGACCGTGTGGAACAGCAGTGGTTTGAATTCATCAGGTGAAGTATTACAATGCGGAGAGTTACGAAGTGGAACGCTATCGCGAGGCCATCATCAAATATCAGGTGAGGATGCTAGTTTGAGGCCTACTGAGAGCAACAGCCTGGCCTTGTGGAACTGCCAGGACAGAGAGGAGTAAAATTTGGGCTGTGAGGTTGAAGGTGCCCAGGGCCAGGTTGGGGTTTGGTGACTGGCAGCATGTGTGTGATATTCCTTCCTCTCATGTCATGGCCCCAGGGTTTGGAGTGGAAGTCAAGTGCTTCACTGGTTTTACTAAATCAGACCCAGAACCTGGTGATTGGACTTGGGCTCCTCTCTGGCTCCCTGCTTTGTGCATATTTTGTCAGTGAGCAGAAGCTACAGGTGAGGGAATTGTGCTGGGCCTGGGCATGAGGGGACCGGGGTCTTTGTTTAGGCCACCAGGTTCCTGGGTGGGAAGCAGGCAGGGTGATAGCCAGTGGGCAGGGTGAGAGCCCGCAGGCCTCCTGTGACTCTGTCCTCTTCCCTTGATGTCCACAGGTTGGGGACTTTGTGCTGTTTGGCACTTACATCATCCAGCTGTACATGCCCCTCAACTGGTTTGGCACCTACTACAGGTAACCTGACCCTGGCCCTCACCTGTTCAGGGTGCACTGTTATTTCTCCAGCTCCTCAGAGGAGCTCCAGCCAGCATTCTTCTTGCAGGATGATCCAGACCAACTTCATTGACATGGAGAACATGTTTGACCTGCTAAAAGAGGAGACAGAAGTGAGTGAGAAGACAGGAGCCGGGTTTGTAGGGAGCGGGAGCCTGCGAGGTGTTTTTTGTGTCTGGAGAATACCAGGCCTGTAATGGCACACATTGGTGGCACTCTCCCAGGTGAAGGACCTTCCTGGAGCAGGGCCCCTTCACTTTCAGAGGGGCCGGATTGAGTTTGAGAATGTGCACTTCAGCTACACCGATGGGTGAGCCCCTCCCCGTTCACTGTCCCCCAGCCCCCTTTTCTGGTGTCCATTTACACACTGCCTTCCTGCCCCTCCTCCCTGCTTCTCAGCCCACCACTACCTGGGAAGAGAGCCTGAGCAAGAGAGGGGCAGGGCCCAGTAGTGGCTCTAGTGTTGGAGGGGGCCCCTGGCAGTGCAGCAGGCCTGCTGAGCATGCCCATCCTTCTTTGCAGGCGGGAGACCCTGCAGGATGTGTCCTTCACCGTGATGCCTGGACAGACACTGGCCCTGGTGAGAGGAGACCCAGCCAGTTGGCCCAGACTCCTTGAGCTTCCCTTATTCTATTTATTTATTTATTTATCTACTTTTGGCTGTGTTGGGTCTTCATTGCTGCGTGCGGGCTTTCTCTAGTTGTGGCGAACGGGGGCTACTCTTCGTTGTGGTGCGCGGGCTTCTCATTGTGGTGGCTTTTCTTTGTTGCTGAGCATGGGCTCTAGGCGCGTGGGCTTCAGTGGTTGTGATACACGGGCTCAGTAGTTGCGGCTCGCGGGCTCTAGAGCACAGGCTCAGTAGTGTGGCACACAGGCTTAGTCGCTCCGTGGCATGTGGGATCTTCCAGGACCAGGGCTCGAACCCGTGTCCCCTGCATTGGCAGGCAGATTCTTAACCACTGCGCCACCAGGGAAGTCCCTGCGCTTCCCTTATTCTGGTGCCCGTGGTAGCTTGGGACCAAGGCTGTGGAGTTAGCCCTGTCATGCCAGGTTACTGGAGTGAATGTAGCAGCCTCCATGGACATTGGTGGTCTCTCGGAGAGAAAGATTTAAAAGCCGATGGGCCTTAGAATGTTTTCCCTTTGGTTCTCATGCAACAGGTGGGCCCATCAGGAGCAGGGAAGAGCACAATTTTGCGCCTGCTGTTTCGCTTCTATGACATCAGCTCTGGCTGCATCCGAATAGATGGGCAGAACATTTCACAGGTAAGGATGCTTGGGAGAAGACTGTAATTTAGGGGCCTGTGTGTGAAAGAATGGCAGGTGCTGGGCCTCCAGGGAGTGGAGGAGGAGCTGTCACCCCTGCAGAAAGTTGGGCCAGGAGACCTCAGCCTTTCTAGCAGTAGACGACCTACATAAGGAAAGTAGTCATGAGAATGAGTGGTATGGTGCTGTATGAGGCACAAAGATCTGCAGCAACCCAGGAAGGCAGGGAGAGAAGGTGTATTTTCTCTTTATCTATGGGGAAACAGACTCAGAGAGGTTAAGTGATTTGCCCGCACAGCTAGGGTTTGGGGAGGTGGAGGCAGGATTCTCACGCAGGGCCTCTCATCCCATGTGCTTCCCACCATCCCATCCTACCGTCCAGGCCTGGGTGGGTCTCACAGGCCAGAGCATATGGTCTTTTGGCCCCAGGTGACCCAGGTCTCCCTCCGGTCTCACATTGGAGTCGTGCCCCAGGACACTGTCCTCTTCAATGACACCATTGCCAACAATATCCGCTACGGCCGCATCACAGCTGGGAACGATGAGGTGAAGGCTGCGGCTCAGGCTGCAGGCATCCACGACACCATTATGGCTTTCCCTGAAGGTGAGCCTCCCCTGCAGAGTCCCCCTCCTGCCCAGTTCAGTCCTGTTACTCCCTCTGACCTCGGTTCCACCTCTTCCTTGCCCATCTGGTCACAGAAAACAAGTTTAGTACTGTGACTTGAGGGAGGTGGGCAATTTCTACAGGGTACGATACGCAGGTGGGTGAGCGGGGACTGAAGCTGAGCGGTGGGGAGAAGCAGCGTGTCGCCATCGCTCGCACCATTCTCAAGGCTCCAGACGTCGTTCTGCTGGACGAGGTGAGGGCCCTGAGTGCCTTCGCCCCTCCTTCCTCCCCCACCTGTGCCCCAGCCATTCCTGCTGGGCACCGTCTCCATCTAGGAGAGCTAGCACAAATCCATGTTTCACAGAAACACCTTGCAGTTTTCAAGCGCAAAACAGGTTCTTTTTGATTCCTGAGGCTTTGGCCAGCAGCTTGCATCCTCCTCCCACTGGGGATTTGGGTGGCAGGGGCAGTTTTACCCAGTCCCTCTCTGTAGGCAACATCCGCGCTGGATACACCTAATGAGAGGGCCATCCAGGCTTCTCTGGCCAAAGTCTGCGCCAACCGCACCACCATCGTGGTGGCACACAGGTACGGGATGGGCAGCAGGCAGCGGGGCCCACACTGGTGGTGTGGTAGGTGACTGATCTCTGACCTCTCAGGCTCTCCACTGTGGTTAGTGCTGACCAGATCCTCGTCATCAAGGATGGCTGCATTGTGGAGAGAGGACGGTAAGGGACACAGCAGGATGAATAGGGAAGGGCCTCTGAATTGAGGGCCCCAGGAGAAGATTGTGGAATCCCAGGGCTTTCTGGAAGGATCTCCCTCGCCAGTTCCCTGTCATCTCATAGACTAGTGGTGAGGACTCTTGGGGTAAAACTGATAGTTGGTTGGGACTTATGTTTTTCTCCTTGCCCCAGGCACGAGGCTCTGTTGTCCCGAGGCGGGGTGTATGCTGACATGTGGCAGCTGCAGCAGGAGGGACAAGAAGTCTCTGAAGACACCAAGCCCCAGACTAAGGCATGGTGACAAAAGTATCCTTCCCTCCCAAAGGATAACTGAGGGAAACACTTTATCCCTCTTCCCTGCCATATTTTATCCTGGTCTTGGTGCTAGCTATAGTGAAGGAAAGGTTCAAAAAAGCACTTTGGGGGGAAATAAAAGTGTGGGCTGTGCTGGGATCACTGTGACTTTCTGGTGTGGAGGATTGCAGCGGGCCTCCACCCTTAGATCAGGTGAGCATTCTTGACAGGACTCTTCTGTTTTTGGTTGGAGAGGAGAAAGACACTCACCACTTTGGTGTCTTACTGACTGCCAAGATTCTTTATTCTTTCTAGCCCCCCCTCCCAGCCCCCTACACGTGGGGGCAGCCCCAGTATACGGGGGATGTCAAGATGCAGGGGAACATGTGGGGTCTGGCCAAGGGCCCAGCCAGGGAACAGTTCAGAGCTGTTCTCTCCCATGCAGCTGGAGAGGCCAGCAGAGCCATCTGTAGGCTCAGCTCCGCAAGCTGTTTCTCCTGATGCTCCCTGCACGCGGCCTCCTCATCTTCACTCTAGGCTGCTCCAGGCCTTCTCTCCCTGTGGACCCTAGAGATGCGAGGGCCACAGTCCTCCTCAGCTGAGCCTCCCTCCCCAAGCCCAAGGCCCTAGCACAGGTTGCAGTTGGACGGCTTCAAGCTGCGGCTCTGAGCCTGGAGCAAGGGGAGGGGAAGGAGAGGAAGACAGGGTTCGACATCAAGGAAGTGAGGGGAACAGTCCTCACTGCAGAGCTCAGCATGGGCTGGAGTCACATTGAAAACACAAGGATAACCACCATTCCAAAACTCTACTATTTGAAAGAGCACCCCCCAACCCCCCGTAAACTCCTTACTTCCTCCCAGCGCAGGGCCTGTCTCTACCCCGTCCTCATACCTGCCGCTGTCGGTATTCTGCCTCGCTGGCTGATAGTGCTTGTGCTAAAGCTAAGTCTTCTTCCTCCTGAGAACTGCGAGGGAGGAACAGCTTAAGCTGGATGACAGTATCTAAAATGTGAGCATCTCATCTGTTAGGCATCACTGTGCTGAGCACTTCTGAGTATTATCTCAATTTTCATAGGTAGGGTTCTATAAGGTATTAGTACTGTCCCCATTTTATAGAGGGCATTAAGACTCTAATGGGTTAAAGAACTTGTCAAAGGTCATATACTGTAGTTCAAAAGCTTAATTTTGAGCCCAAGTTCCTAACAGTTATCCTGCATTGGATGAGAGTGGTCCCACCTACCTCCCTCCAAACTGAGCCCTTGCCCACGTCCCACCCTCTTTCACCAGAGAGAAGGTACCTTGGGACCTGGGGTTTGGTCTCTGCCAGGGACAGTTCCAGGGCTCGTTGCAGAGCCTCATCCTCACTCTGCAAAAGGAAAAATAAGACCAGCTGCCTTGGATTTTACTCTCTGTGGGTTTGCTTCTGTCCATCTGACCTCTGCCCAACTCACCAAGCCATTTTGCAAAGCAATCACTGGAGAGGCTGTCCGGGATGGAGACTGAGTTGTGGCTCTATGGCAGACATTCAAGAGGCTGAGGTCAGAGGTGTGAAGGGAAAAAAGGAAGAGGAGAAACAGGTAGGCCTACCTGCTGGCAGAGGTAGATGAAGGCAAGGTCTGGTTTGGGCTGGGGATGGTCTTTGTAGAAGAAGCTAGGCTTTGTGCTCTGGAGATGGCAGCCAGTCTGTAGGGAAGAGACACTCTTGGCATGCCTCCAGGCACGGTCAGCTTGCATGTTCCTCCCTGGCCTGACCAAGGAAGGCTGGAGGGGAACTCCTCCACAAGGTCTGGAAAACATGCACTTCAAAAGGAAATAAAAAGACTCCCTAGCCAAAGGGGACAGGTTGACGCTTCCCAACTATAATGACAGAGGGTGAGTCAGTTTCAGAAGGATGGGAGGGTCCCAAAGGCAAGTAGAGGACTTGGTTGCAATTACCCTGCCCTACTTGTGGGGCGCCCCTCCCCAGAGCAATCATGGTCCAGTGGGTGACGGTGCTTGATGCAGAAATTTCGGCCACAGTGGTCGCAGGTCAGTTTCATCATTTCCCGCTGCCGGCAGCCAGAGCGTTCACACTTATTGGTGAAGATCTGAGGTGGAGTAGGGAGGATTGTCTCTGCTGAGACTCTGATTCCCCCTTCAACCCCATCCTAACAGTTGTACAGACTTCCAGGCATCTGTAGTCCCAGGTGACCATGGTTAACCCCTCCAACGCTTACCTTACGTTTTTGCTGAGCTGGATCAGAGCGGCAGTCTCCGTCAATGTGTTCCCCAACAGCACGGTCAGGGGGCTCCCCTCTGGCCACAGGAACAGGCACATTACAGAGGGGGCATACAGGTACCTGGATATCCTACAGTCAGGGAGCAGGGGTCGGTCTGTGGCCTACTCCCAAACCAGCCAAATCTCTGGTCCTGAAAGAACCTGGACATGCCCCCCATAAACGCAAAAGGAAACAATGTTCCCAGCACTGAGCCTCAGAAAGACAGTAAAAGAGAGGAAATGGGAGGCAGAGGGGTTCCAGAGATTCTGCATGCCATCCTCCATCCGCCCCCTTTCACCCTCAGACCGCCCCCTCACCTTTTGGTAAGCAGATCCACAGTGATGCTGGGCGTAGGCCACGTGGTCTGCGCAAAAGATGCCCGAGCAGGCGTCGCATTTGAGCGGCAGAAAATCTGCAGGAAGTGGGTTGGACTGCAGGTCCACGGGGACCTCGACCTCGTTCCCGCTCACTCAAGCCTTCCACTCAGGGGAACGAAAACGCCGCCGTACTCGCAGTGAACTGCACCCCTGACCTAGTCCACTATCTCCTAAGCCCCGCCCCAACCTCGAGCCCCGCCCCCCTCGGGCACTTCCAGCCCGGGAGCCCGCCCTTCCCGCCACTAGCAGTTCCAAGCCCGGCCCCGCCTCCCGCCTGCTCCGCCCCCCCCCCCCCCCCCCCCCCCCCCCCCCCCCCCCACCCCGCGCCCCCCGGCCCC